>NW_020449886.1:546656-650773 GCF_003343035.1 Apteryx rowi
AGCTCGGCACCGCGCGGGGGCTGCGCGCCCCGGGCCGCGGCGCGCTGCTCCCTCCTCCGCGCACCTCCCCTCTTCCACCAACAGCCATTGCTTTGATTACGGCCTTGGATGTCTTTCAGCTTGGAAAAAGAAAGAAAGGAGAGGAAGTCTGAGGTCTATTTTTATTCATATATTTTCGATTAAGACAATTAAGGAACCCGCACAATGCAGCAGGCCCTCCCTTTTAACAATTTCCTCATTTCTGCCAAGACAGTTTACTCACTGCGGCTAAAACGGGCTTCCTGATCCCTTCACAAAAATTAGAAACAACAGCTAATAAAGCAGCAAAATATGAGGTAGGCTTCATGGGAAACTAGGCATGGAAAGTAACTGTGCAACTGCCAGGCTGCATTTCTCTTTCATTTGTTTATGACTGACGGATAATGCACAACTCATTTCCCCACATTCCTAAAGATTAGGGCCTGATCCTAGGCCTAGGCTGCAGCTGGCCATCTCCACGGACACGTACAGCAGGATAAGGCCCTGAACTGGCAGGGGAGAGACTTTTCTCTCGCGGATGGCAGCAGGGGCCACTGGTAGCTCACAGACACCCCCCCCCAGCGATCCTGTACAATCAAGGATCCCCTGGCAAGGCACTGGAGGGGCTGAGAAGGCCTAGGCTAACCCCCCTCCCAGAGGCCTCCTTGGAATAAGACTTCTGTATTTTTTGAATCTGCATGTGCAAAAAGGGTAGAACATACAAAGCGATATATTGATTTGAAATCTGTTGGTGATTCACAGTGTCATCAAGAAAAGCTATGCCAGCACCAGGACACTTTTCCTTTTGAGATCCTTCTCACCAATGCCTGTAAACAGTGCCAGCAATGCAGTGTGGGGGTTTGTTTTGGTTTTTCTTTCAATACAGTTTCCTATAAACCAACTCTTTGGCAGCAGTGATACATTCACATCTCCCTGGAAAAACGTCGAGCTGAAGCCACGGGGCAGAAGCGAACCGGGGCCTTGGGCAGTTCTCATAGAGGGGAGGGAGCTCAGTGGCAGCAGCAAGCTTTTGCCGGTGCCGTGCAGTCGGCAGACGGGTGGAGAAGGGCAATGTTGTTAGAACTCTCTGAGTGACCTGCCTCAGGAAAAGCCGCAAGGCAAACTCATCTTAATAGACAGCAGGGAACCCACGCAGGAGGAGAGACCGGGAAGCCTGTATCAACGCTCCGCCTGCAGGGAAAAAACTTCTTGCCATAACTCACAGCCAGGCACCAGACACAAACCAACGGGAAAGCACACGTCCCTATTCTTGGTGCAAAAAGAAGGAGTTGATTATTTGTGATAATACGAGATACCAGAGGACTGGCCCTCCGTGTAATTGTATTCAGGGCCCTATTTCAGTATCACTGACTTACGCCCTCCATAAATAAATTCCCAACACAATCTTRGTGGCAAAAAGACTACTTTTCATTTCTTGCCTTAAACAACAGTTAAAGCACAGTATTAAGCAGTTTGCTCCTCTTCCTCTCAGCAGCTGCTTTTCAGCGAGGGCTGAAGTGACCACTGTGAATAATTTGTCTTTGGGTCGAGGTCGTGCTCTCGTGTAGGTCTGCACACAGCATTCCCTTTGAAGCCAGCAGGATTCCTGGGCAGGGAGAGCTAAGGGATTGTGCCACAAGTCCGTAAAGCAATCTGGGATGTTTTAGAATGAGAAATCATTATAAGATCTGAAGTTACTGTCCTGATACGGTCTTTTTATAAACGTTAAAAAAATTATTGGTACCATAGCATGCTCTTCTCTTTATACTCTCATGAGATCTCTGCTAGAAATAGTGCCAGCATTTCCTAAAAGTTCTTGGGATGTAACTACTTTTCTGCAGTTTCTATTGTGCTCGCTCTTGCTCCTAGAAGAGTTGTTCGAAGATGCATTTGGTTTTCCTTACTGCTTTGTAAAACTTTTTTTTTTTGTTTTGTTTTGTTTTACAATTAAAAATAGCTTGCCCTTTAAAGAGAACATCTTTTCAAAATACTAGACTGAGCACAAGCAGGGGAAACAATCTTTGGAAAAAAATGGCTTTGGACAAGTTTTGAATTTCAGACATAGTCTTTGTTTATATTTGACTGACAAAATGCCTCTCAAATATTCCTTGAAAGGTGATTACATTAGGCAGGGGCTATTTTAGCAATTTCACATCTCACAGCACTATTGTATACAGGGATCTGTCCACCCCCTTCCCTCACCACAGTCACAGTTCCCTGGGCTTTTATTCAGTTATCTTTCATCACTTCTAAATTCATGCAGTCTTTTTCTTTTCCTGCAAATTAAAATCAACCTTTTCTGCACCACCAAGTCTTTTCTAGCACTTCTGGTGGGCTGCAGAATCACTTTTGGCCTGCTGGTGATGTTCTGGATGCAGGTTTGTTAAAATACTTTGCTTAGAGCTGGGCAGGAAATGTTTTTTATGTTTAACAAAATTTTCAGGATACCAAAAAGCAACTGCCATTTCAAATCATGATAAAAAGTTGAAATTTTGAATGTTTCATGAACTTTTAAAGGGGGTAAGGGCAATCTAATTTGGGTTTTGACTCCTTTCTGAACAGCATGTCCTTCCTTCTCCATTCTGTTTTTGCTGCTGTTTAGGCGCAGAGAAAGCCCATCCCACAAGGGCACTGCACAGCCATGGCAAAGCGGCACTTCTAATTATTCCTACCATCAGCTCCAGTGGTGGAAGCGTCCATAACTATTCCAGTCCCGAAGTGCCTTGAAAGCTCTCCCTGCTACTTTCTGTGCAGTCTCAATAGCACCACGTTCTGATGCTCCACTACACCGGTGCACGTCCACYGCATCCACATCTGTGGATGCAAATGAAAGTTTTAAATACTTTCTTGTATTTTGATATATATTTAGCAGGCCAAATTCTGGGCCACCTAGCACTCTGTCTCCATCAGTACCAAACAGTCCTAGGAAGGCTCCTGGACCCCAGAACCCGACAGTCTGTGCTGGTAAAGTTTTAGAGCAACTCCTGGCATGGTTTTGGCCCAAGCCCACTGGCACCCTCTGAACCAGCTCCTGGGCATGGCTCAAGTGTTAGCCCGGGGACAGTTTGACCCCACTAGGCAGTGCACATGGGCCACCCGTTTTCTTGGTGGGCAAGACAGTTTAATAGTATGGATGCAGCCTGCTCTGGGCACGTTAGCCTCAGTGAAAGAACAGCCTGGGACCCTTCTGATAGACCAGTACAGACATTGCTTTGGTCAGTCCTGGGTGAGTAAGGGGGAGTAGCATGGGCTCAACATCAGCTCAGACTTTTGAGCTCCAGGTTCCTGCACAGTGCTGTAAAAATGCATGTGGTACAGTCTAAAGCATATAAACCAGCTGAAGATGGACAAAAATGGCCATTCACTGTCGCTGTTATGTGTCCGTACAGTTTTATCAGAGCAAAAGAAATCAGAATTTTGTTCTGTATTGTGCTATTAATATTGAACTCTCGAAGTCTGTATGACATCTGTCCCTTCCCAGGTAGAGCAGCCTGGCAATCTATGGTGTAGCAACATTGCAGTGAAAACATATCTACTAACATATCTACTTTAATGTTTTGGGCCAGGCAAGAACACAGGTAAAACCCTAAAACATCTCCTTCTCGTCAAACAGACAAGAAGAAAGTTTCCTTGGTCATCAAGCCTCAATCCTTGCTCTCACCATTCAGGTAATTCCTGGCAACCATGTAATCAAATCCTTTTCGTAAAATGATTCATTCTAAAATTAGTTTAGATTTTTGATCTATTATTTCTCCTGGAGACCATTTTAAAATCTCATTCTTTTAAAGGCAAACTCCTACTCCAATTCAAATCAATGATAAAACTTCCATTTGTCTTCCATAGCATCAGGATTTCATCCTAAGTTTTCAGACACTGCCACCCTAATAGAAGAAATCAGTACAGCTCCATTAAAATAAATGGAAGAATAATGCTTAGTATTTGATGTTATATGCTTCACAGTCATTTTCACAGTCATTTTCCCCATGAGTATAAAGAGCTGCTAATGAAATTAGCTCAATTACAACACTGATCAGAACTTAGCTAAAAAAAAAAAAAAATCACAGGGCAAAAAGCCATAACTATTACAACTATTAATTGGAGTGGTATTCGGGCTTGGAAACACACTCAAGATCTGCTTTTGAACGCTCAGCTTTTTAGACAGACTCCAGAGAAGGCAGCTTTCTGTCTGTGCCTTAGCTTTTGCTCTTCACGTTTTTAGTGGTGACAGTAAGTCAATGTTTGCGTAGAGAACAGAAAGGAGAAGAAACTGTTGGTGGAAAGAGAAACTGCACTGACTCTGACAACACGGTAAAGCGCAGCAGATCAGAGACAGGCAGTTATACACGATGTGTGATGGGGGCACAGTTTTCTAATTGCGCTTCCAGTG
This sequence comes from Apteryx rowi, assembly GCF_003343035.1. Taxonomy (NCBI): domain Eukaryota; kingdom Metazoa; phylum Chordata; class Aves; order Apterygiformes; family Apterygidae; genus Apteryx; species Apteryx rowi. The sequence goes on from NW_020449886.1 coordinate 551,062, forward strand.
TCCAAAAGCAAAGGCTGGCATAAGAGACAGATTAGTGAGCCTTTTCAGGGCCTGAACCCAAATGCTGAAGGAACTTTGAAAAGTTCATATTCAGTGGACATATATTAGTAACCTGCAGTCTCACTTATTCCCCATGTTTTATGGCCCATTGAAAGATTTTCAGAATTTGGTGGGGAGAGTGTGGAAACAGGAAGTTATTTGTTCTGCTGCTAACAGATAAAAACTCTCTGATCCTTAAAAGCAGGCAGATCCTCAGTAAAGAAAAAGGATTTGCAATGGACCAGAAACAGTACATATAAGACGCATTTTTCCTTCCAAGGTTGTTAAAGCAAATGACATGCATTCTTGCACACATAGGTCTGGACCTGTTTCTCCACCATCCAGCACAAACCACTGAAGACAGTAACCTTGCAGCAGCTGAAATCCAGCCCCATGAAATCAAGAATGACCCAGGCTCTGCAGTGAAGAGCTGTATCTGCCCCCACAATGAGAGCCAGCGTGGTCTGGGAACAATTTTGCCGGATGTGGGTTTAGGTTTAGTAGGGTCGAAGCTACATAACAAATAACAGAACTTGACAAATGGCAACACTACATCCCACAGGATAATTTCCACATGAGCAATTACTTATTCTTACTTTCTTATTAATGTCTGGTGGAGCTCAAGACTCATTAGCTCCTGTTTTAAGGAGGTGTCCTAATGGTTAGCACACAGGCTGGCTACTCAAAAGCTTGGGCTACAGACTTGGTTTTGCTCCCATTCTCTCAGTCTATAGAGGGATCTCTTGGGTGGGATTTCCAGAAGCACATTATTGACTAGGAGAGCAAGTCTGATTAATCTACCAGACTCATCCTCTCAAGTCACCCAAGCAGAGCTGAGAACCTCTCCCTCTCAAGTCATCTCATATTTTCCCCATCTATAAAAGGAAACAAATCTGACCYGCTTCACAATGTTAGAGAGATTTTTAAGGACATGTCTGCTGACATTTGTAAAGTCTTTTAACACTGAAGTCACCGGGGCAGCTCTTGCCCCTTCTGAGTGAGGAGCCAAGAGCCTACAGAGCTGTCACGTTTCCCTTCCGCAGGAAGGCAGGCTTGAGACAGCCCACAAGGACCCTCCCCGCTCCCCAGCTTCTCCCCCCCTCTGTGCGCTGAGAAGCGAGGCAAGGAGCTGAGGCACTGCCCAAGGCCGCGCAGCCAGACACTGGCAGATTCCCTGGCATTCCCGATTCCCAGTGCTGTGCATTCATCCAGACTGGGCTGCTTTCCAAGCTGGGAAAATATTTCCAAAATGAAAGACAGAATTCAGACCCTCAGATTTTCATTTGGTTTTGGATGATCTGCAAACTTCCCAAATTTCAAATCATTTTGAACTGTCTGTTGGGACACAAATATTTTGATTACACTTTTTGTAGGTCTCTTTTAATAGTAACATCTAGAAATTCCTTAGGAAGAATAGTATGAGCTTATTATCTCCTCTTTCACACATTTAAAATACTTTAAAACTTCATTTGGCTCATCACCTGGTCTGAATCAATAATCAACTCAATGTGGGAAAGAAGCTTCAGAAACAGGGCTGAATCTTAAACGTACAAAAATCAATGGCAAAAGTCCCATTTTTACAGTTGCATCAGGATTAGGTTTTCTGTACTGTTACACAAGTAATGAAGAGCTAAAATGTACTAATCCTTTGGCATTCAGTTATCATTTTATGGACCAATTTACTGAAGCTTTAACCACAATAAACACAGTTATAGGTATTCCCTTTTCTACATGGACAGGCACATCTACTGCTGTGTTCCTTCCTTCCTTTCTTCCTTCTTTCCTCTGGGTCAAAAGCTCCAAAAACCCCAAAGAAAGAGATTGTCAATGCAACAAAAATGAACAATCAGATAATCCTGACCAGATTCAAACAACTTGTCATAAAATAAGGGGCTCTACACAGTGAAGAAACTCCAGCATGTTTACCAGGATCTAAAGCAACATGAGTAATGTTTAGCTGCGAACAAAGTCAGAGAGCCTGGAGCAGCGCAGGAGCCAAGCCTGGGATCCAGTGGTTTAGGACAGCCTAGATGACTTGAGGTTAAGAAGAAAACAAGACTTGCAGAGGGTGACTCTTTGACAGACATGCAGAACTTTCTTCTCCTAGAATATTCTGTAGGATAATAAATGAAGGCAGGCAGCTACAGTTCGGACTGAGGTACCCGCCTTGAAGACATTGTCCTTTCTCATTTACGTGCAACCCACCAAGCTACACTTCTTGGACAAACTCATCAGCATTTGCCAGTTTCCAGCGATGTTCACCTTGACTTTAGATAGATGCATTGCTTTTGGTGGGCTMTTCTTTTGCAAATCCAGCTGCCTGAGGGTTTAGAGACATTCAGTTTAAACAGGTGGCTGTAATTAATTATTCAAGATGACTTTTAGGAATTTGGGTTTTTTTTCTACTGACCATGCAGTACCAGTAAGCACTGTACAAAAATAAGGCAACTGCATGCTGTTTGGGGTATTTCTGATTAAAAAAATATGCTCTAGCTCATTGTAATGTTTCTGTAGGCTGGCATTCTTTGTGAGAAATTTATTTCTCAAAACTGTTTTGGTTTTATGTTAGTTGTATATTTTAAGAACAATGTCCACTAAAACGGTCTCATGTGAAAAATGGAAATCTACTTACCTCAAGAAAGTGAAACCATAAGTGTATTTAATTTCTAATTTCACATGAACTGCATACCACATTTCTCTCTCACCTCCCTTACATTCTCAGTGCATCTTTAGCCAGTACTTGGTTGCTAGTGGAAAAAGTTCAGAATGGTCAGCCAAGAGAATTATGCAGCCATCAAAAACTAATTAGTGACAGGCAGCAGATGAGGATGCTATGAAGTACTGTTCTGACAAGCAACAGCATGAAAAACTTGGAAGAGGACCAGGAGCTAAAATATACATACAAAAACCCTGATTCAGCATACACTGTATTCTTGAACTTGCAAACTAGTAGGCTGAATCTAACATTTGGTTTAAGAATTTATTGAAGAGAGGGAAGCCAGTGAGCTGCTGTGAGGGGGTCAGGAGCCCTCAGGAAATTCCTTCTGTAGATAGAAACTTTATGGGGCAGTAAAGGGACTGCTGCACTACCTGCCTTTTTCCCATTTCCCTCCTGGCACAGGAGGATGCAGGGACAAAGACCCTTCCATTCTAGACACAACTGTTTCTTCACAACGTTTTCCAAGCAACACTTCATTTTGGTATCACATTTTTTCATTTAAAATGTAATCCAATTCAAAAAAATGGCTTAAAGATGAGGTCAATAGTTCAAATGAAACAAAATATTTACCTTTGACCTCAATGGAATATATTAGGTTAATCTTCTGCAAAATCCTATTTTATTTTATTAATTGTCACCAAAAAAAAATTAAACCTGAACTGATTCTTTCCCTGGATTTTTTTCCTGACTTACAAAATTTATAATTTATTATTGTCAGGAAGCAGCAAGGGTTGGCCAAGGCTGAGCTTAAATGGAGTCCCTGGGCCCGTGGGCAGGGGGTGTGGGTGGAGGCGCCGGGTGAGGCTGCTCGGGTCCATTAAGGTGCATTCTCTTAGTGCATTCAGGGCCCTGACAGTCACTCACCAAGCCCTATGCTGTGGAAAGAAATCAAGGAGCAAAACTGAATTTTTGGTGTTCCGGAAGCAATGTGTACTTTCCCACTCATCCAGTGCCTTAGACTAATGCAATGTTTTGAGGCGAGATGCAGAGCACATGCACATATGCGTATTTTGCTTGGGTGGCAAGATGCCATGTGATCTATCTTCAGCCACAACGGTTATAACTCTAAACTGAAAGCCTTTCTCTGGTAATGAGAGGGCCGGAACTTCACTGTAATAGATAAAATTTGTAAATGCTGGGGAGTCTGAACCAGACTCTGTCGACAGTGCATGATGCTCACTATAGCACTGATAGTCTGAGAAGAAATCCCAGTCTCACTAAACCCATGCAAGATTTGCTGCTGCTTGCAGTGGAGCCAGGATCTGGCCTCGGGCAGAAGCAAAACTGCAGAGGTTACAATATATGCTCTTCCACTCCAGCTCCCAGGAAAAAGACCTGAATGGCAGAAGTATTATAATTTATTGATACGCAACTTGCACAGACCTTATAATCTCAAATGATAGCAGAGTGCTTTCCTACTTGTTAAACCCTCTTTGAGGAGCTTTTTCAAACACTGCTCAAACTCATTCTTTCCTGAGTAAAATGTGATGTCAGAGTATGAACTCTGAACAGCAAGAACAGCACTGCTCTTTTCAGATACACTGAACACATACCCAAGCTTCAGCTGGCAAAATCTCATCACTGTTACAAAGCAAACTTTTCCTGAGCCTGTGCAAGTAAGCTTCTTTAGTCACCCGAAAAGTTGTGATTATTGGTTTCTTTAAACAGAAAAACAAATATTTCTGAAAAATTATCTAAAAGAACAGATTAGGAATCTGCTCTGTCACAGGACACAGGGTTACATAACATAAGGACTGTGGGATAATTAAAAGAAAAATCAATAGAAATAGATTTAATGTACTGTGGAAACTACTTGGACAACATAATTTCACCTTTCATTTTTCCTTTTGTAAGATGGAAAAAAGCCTTGCACATTTTGCTGGCTAGCACCTGACAACAGATTTACCAAGGGAAAACAAGGCTTTTGTCCTTGCTGAGCACCAGTCAGCTTGGGACACGCCTGTGTGTCGCGCGAGGTGGCCGTGGCTGCAGTCGTGTCCCTCTCCCTCTCCCCCCCTCCATTTGGATGGTTTTGTGCTCCTCCCGGAACAGCTGCTCAATTGTTAATTGTAAGGCTACCTCTAGCCGCCTTTGAAAGAACGTGATGAACCCTGACAGGTGGCTCTTGCGCACTTGTATTTTGAGGAAAACAAAAGCTAGGTCTTACAAATGCTCTGAGAAACCAATATTCCTCTGTTGCAAACAGGAACTGGGGGAACTGAGTCAACTAACAATTTTAAAGAGTAGCTGAATGTCCTTGTCTCATTGCCATACACCCCCTTCAGTTCATAGATGTAAATGCCATTGACAGCAATGTCCTCTGGAGTACCAGTACAGCAGAATTAGGTGGTCATTGAAACAGATGACTTTTCCAGTCCCTTTTCACAGTTTTTTTGAAGTCAGCATCTGTTCTCCCATGTGCACATACATATAAAGGCCGCTAAGTCTAATGGTCTCTCTAGGCATGTTTCTATGATGGCACTGGAGAAGACCCTTTCTTTAGAGAAAAGGACATCAAGATCGCAAGCAGCAAACCTTCTCTTGCTTTCAGGTGCCTTGAACTGCTGCAGTGATGTGACACAGACTGACAGCTGGCTTAGCTGGCACATCGTACTCCTTCACAGGTGAAAAGATAATGGCTTGAAAGAGAGAATGAAGCCCACAATTTGCAAAGCCCCTTTGGGTCCTTTCAATACATTCTGTACATTATTTGTACATGTGTGTTTGTGAGTGAGAAGAGGGAGACTGGACTAGGAGAGGAACAGAACAAGCAGGAATATAATTAAACCTAAAAACTAATAAGAAGAAAGATCTATAGGAAGGTAATATCACCTTGTGTTTTTGCAAGTTATTTTTGAGTACTGTATAAAATCAGTGAGAATTTGATTGTGGTATTCACAGTTGTGATACTAATCACTGGGCTCAGTTACAACATAAATCTGGCCTCAGGTTTATATTGATTGAACATCTATTCAATCAATAAGAAACATAACCCATTCCTTTATTTCATCTAGTCCCACAGTCTGTCGTCCCCTACATTACATCTGATTTGGAAGTTAAGCACTGCAGTTTATCCAAGAAGGGCTTAATGCACAAAGAAATATGTAGCTCTGTCTCCTCCTCTGCACTGTGAGCTGAGCCCACTGGTGCTGCTGTACCAAGCAGCAGGGACAGAGGCTGAGTGAGAAATCCCTCAGGTAGAGCTCACGGGCAGCATTTCGCTCCAGGCCGAAACCTGCAGTGAAAGGGGGTGGAGGACACAGGCGACCGGTGAGGAATATTTGCACGGTGGCAGTCACTCATAGTCTGTGATTCTTCCTGGTCTTGGGACCAAGAATTCATGACCTGGGCTGCTTTTGATCGGATGGCGAGGCTCTGGGTTTGAGCCCCAACATACCCCAGCATATAGAAAAGGCTTTTTATCCGACTGTGCTACTAGAGTATTTGATTTTTAACCTTCACTCCCATACACTCCCAATGCTTCGTTGTCCTCCTTATTTTACCAAAGTTCTAGGGTTTTTTAACAGCCTGATTCCTTGAGACCACCATCCCCGCCTTTAATCCTGCAACACAAATCACAAGGTTGATGCTAACACCTGAGGACATGACAGGGCTGGGACAGGGCAGGCGCAGGTTTCGACTGAAAGGTGGGGTTCAGGTAGAAGGCAGACATACCCTTTTCTAACTGCCAGCAGTTTCCCAAGGAAACCTTCCTAAAAGCAAGTGAAAAGAAAGTAGTAAATTAAGTCTTCAGAAATATTAGTTTGACACCTGCCAGGCAGTACCTATATATATTATTAACAAAGCTGGTCCCAGAATTTTCATCAGTTTAAGAACTGTTTTCCTCAGCCTTTTACAGATAAAACTATCCATTAAAACAAATAGCCCAGGAACATCATGCAGGAGTGTGTTCCAGAGGTTAATTCCACTTTTCCTTCAAAATATTTTCTTTTGTTAGTTTTACATACATCTCAAATTCCATCAACTGTTCCTTTGATTCTGGAAAATGCAATGGAGCAAATAAGACACACAAGTAGCATCTGGGTTTCCTTTTAGAGCTCAGACACATGGGGCATCTCCCTATAAAAACAAACAGGGGAACGCTGCGGAGCTGGTTTTTATGGGAGCACTGCCTAGATAGCACTGCTGAAGCCCGACATTTTACATCGCAATAACACGAACGTACTCTAGAGGAAGGTATTTTAGAGACTGCTGCTGACTCTGCCCTGGAATGTCTGTGCGTAGCAAAGCAAACGATTGCCCGAGGGGATTTTCCCACTGCTCATAAAAAATGTCACAGCCTAGCCTTGTCCCATCTGTAGTGTGCTTTCTCAGGGCAACATCAGTGCAACCCATTTGGAGAAATCAATGCTGTAAATACTGATGTTTGAAATTACACAGAATAGTGGTGATTTTTTTTTTTCCATTTAAAATGTTAAGAAATGAACATATTAAAAGCAGAGCACACACAAAGTGCTGCTTTACCTGCAAAAAGTAGCAGGGCCAGGTCTGTGAAATGGCAGATTCAATCCTTTCTTTGAAGTGAAAGGTTGAAGAAAACAGAGAATCAACAGGAGAGCTGATGTGTGAAGAGCAGGATCAAACCCCACAGTCCAGGAGCTTTCCACTGGAATTGTTACCTCTAACTTGGCTCTACCCTGCCTGTAGCTCAAGCACATAGGATCCCTGCTGGGCTAAGGGAGACCTGAGGTACTTCTAGCAATGGTGGCCTAGGATGCGGCAGGGTCCAAGCATGTTTGGTCCACCTATATGTGTGCCCCATGGTCCCTCCCTCCCCAAACCCTCTGCATCTAAAGTGTATGAGCAAATAAGCTGGGGCCTGTGATGTGTCCTGAGGGGCCTCAGACTCTTTATTTCCAGAAAACTCTGGAGCATTGAGGCCTCTTCTAAGAAGAGGCTGTAAGGTATGGATGCTAACTAAACATATTTTAAAACGAGAAAAACCTCAAAACTGTATGGCACTCCCAGGGTGACACACGAGAGGCCAAAGTCCTCCCCAGGCCTGCCTCTAGAGACCAGGTCACTTATACTGGGATGCTAGAGGAGGACTCGGGGAGCTCTTGTCCTGACAGCACCTCCCAAATCTGGACTATCTATCATCTAAAGTGCTCCACCCACATGCAACCCGCAAGGCAGCATGCAGCACAGCTTTTTCCCCTGTAGCCTTTCACCAGCCCTGCATGCATGCTGGGCCTCTTGAAAAACTCCACGGCGCACTGCAGCTTTCTCATTTTTAATGGCATCAACATAGTGAGCCAACCATGCACACAGCCATCACTGGGACAGCCCACTAGAACATGTTCATTATTCTAATATCTGCAATTAAAGGTTTGTTATGACTGCACGGTGACTGCCAAGAAGTTTTGAGAGGTGGCAAGACCAAGGCAATAGTCCCAGGTCAAAGGATCTGGAAGGCAGACTATGAAGGACTCTCTGTTTTATAATACCCTTTGGCTTACCTCCTTTCACTCTCTGCTTCCCATACAAAATAACACTATCCATGAGTCTCCACACACTCATCCCTTCAGAAATTTCCAGTGAGCTTCTCTGAACATTTCCTCATTGTTGTGCTCATCTAGATATGAGATAGAGTAAGTGGCATGTGATATTCAAAATGAGCTTGTGCTTTTCACAAATTAAAGATAAGCCTGTTCCTATTGCCCCAATTCATGCTGTCAATAGACATTTTATAAATGGGCAAATCTGAACACTCTTGTCTCGGCTCTGCGCAGATGTGAATCTCAAAGATACAACTTTTTGATCCAGCAGTTTAAAGCCTAGGGGAATACAGAGACCATTATACACACCCTTTAATTTTGGGGGCCCTTTCTATACAGTCTGAAATCCGTATTTGTCTCTCACTTTGTGCACAAGAGGATGGTACTCCCTGTAGGAACAGAAAATGGACAGAACTGGAAACAATGGCTGCTGACAAGCACACTATCATTACAGGCATTTACGTGCTGAGTACCAAATTGATAGTACCTTCATTTGTAACTTCTGCTCATCTGTTCACTATTATTAAATGAGCTCAGAAACCAGACGAGATTTGAGAGTGACAGAGGGTAATTACACACTTTAGGAGAAGATATTCTTCATCATGGGTTTAGAACATAACAACCTATTCAAAAAAAACAGCAGAAAGAATGTGGGTATTTCAATTCAGCTACGCTGCTGACCTCTGAGAACAGACTTCATTAAAAAATCTACTTTTGAGACTGATTCCAACTAAATGTACAAATATTGCAAACACTACAAAAAGTCTTTCTCTTAAATACTTACTCTGGCTTAATGTAGCTGGTATGGARAATCCTGTATTTAAATAAGGAATTTGTGTTGTTGACCAACAATCTTAACATTTTTTAATTTTGCTGAGTAATTTAATTATTTACTCTTACAAGATCTGCACAGGAATTTGTCTAGTTTAGCTGTGAAATGACTTATCAAAAAGCTAAATTTATAATAACACTGAAGTCAACCCTGGAAAATGGGTATATCTAGGATGAGGATCAGCAACAATCATTGAGAAAGGTGTTGGGCAGAACTAGCAAGCTGTCCTACACAGTTTTAGCTGGAATTACTAGCTCCAGCTTAATGAGGAAGGCGTCAGAAACTACTCCTTTAGGAAAAATGCAGCATATTGTTATCTTCGGTCCTGTCCAGTGAGGTCCCTCCAGCAGCAACTAGATCTGCTATCCACTCACCTTTGGTTTAAGGTTTCTGTTTCATATGTGGAGCAAAGTTTTACTCCTCACACTAACCCTATGTTTCCATACAGCCACAGAGAACTATCATCATCTGGCTATTTCCTTCTGATACAGAGGTTTGGTCATTTGTCTGCTTCACACAACATGCCTGCAGCCTAGCCAAAAGTCATGGGAAAATATATGTCATTCTGCCTCCTGAAAAGCTACCAAGAAAGTACAGGAGCCCTTGGCCAAGGATAATTTCACTTAATGTTTTGTGCTATCCTGGGAAAAAGCTTATTGCTTTTGTCTCAGTGCATGGTGTGGCTGCAAAAGCAGCATACTGCAGTCGTACAGCATGAAAGGTACCAACATTTGCCTCACAACAGAAGGAGAAGAGAAGCCAGACTGAACAGCAACATCAGCGTCCTAAACTGACTCATCAGCATCCCCAGACGATCGTCATTTCATAACTCTCAATTACTGCATGCAGTAAGCCTAATAAAAGACATCATTGTTTTCTGTATAAACCCGCACTACCCCCATTTCATATGACACAAGACTGTATTACTAAGCCTGTCATAAGCAGAAATCTTGATACGGTACCAAGAACCAGGGGAAAATGGTACCTGTCTGCCTGGCAGAGATATTTAGCACCTGTCATTTAACAGTCGTTTTCAATATGTGCAGGGTCTAAAAAGCTAATGCTATGATGTTTTGAGTTCAAGGATTAATCAGAGCCATCCAAAGCTACAAAACCCATCTCTGACTGTTTTTGAAGCAGACATGAAAAACTGAATATTTCCAAACGGGAAGGGAGTTCCGGGAGGGCTCGTGATCAGTATGGGTGCATGTACACACAAGTTAACTCTATGTTCCCATTTTCAGAGTGAGGCCAAAAGGACTGTGTTTTTGGTCTTTTCCTGGTATTGCTAATACACTGCAAATGGAATAGTTCATCTTTTCCTATCTTCTCATCTTCAGAACCCTCTAACCCAACCTGATACTGGTGGCAAACTAACTTAATTAGATGGTGTATATGTATTTCTGGATCAAGATAAAGAAAAATGTTAAAAGCATTTATTGCATTGAAATTTTTTATGCCAATTTTCTGCTAAAAAGGAGAGATCCAAAAGGTCAGGGCTTTTGCAGTACAGAGTTAGTGGTATATTAGTTACAGTAATTCAGCCTGAAAATTCCGGGAGAAACAAATACAATGGAATGCCATGAATTACAGGAGGAGACCACAGCTTTAATCAGCTCTTGGGAAAAGAAAAACATGCATTTGGTTATTGACAGTTGATAAACTGAATTATGAGGTTTGAAGAAACTAGGACAAAGGAGGAGTTTCTAGGAGTTTTTTTCCTTAAGTAAACTAACTTTTGTTTTCTTACTTTTTGCCAATTGCAGAGAATTTATTTTCTATTTACTGTACTGATACACTTTCAAAACTGTTACTGCTGTTCCTGGCCCTCAGGTTTTCCAGACCCTCACTGGACTGTAAAGGCAGAGCTGGGAAAAGTATGTTTCTAAATAATGTCTTCAAATAAAATCCAGGAAGCAGAGGAGAGATTCTGAGAGAGATATGACTGGTTCTCTTTGCCTGTACAGTGAAACTGTAACAATTAGACAAAGCTCTTAAAATCCACTCTTTAAAGCTTGACTGAAGACTTTAAGACAACGTATTCAAGGCTAACAAATAGATTTGCTTCTAAATCAGCTTACTGTGTCCATTTTCAGGAGCCACCAATTTCCACAGTTCCACAGTGGGGGAACTTGCCACTGAGCACTTCTCCTTGTACAAAATTCTGCTCCAAAAGTTAAATTGTATTCCAAAATGATGATCAGCTATGTGTATGCCCATTCCTCTTCCTTCTTCACATCATCATCATCATCATATTAAGCAAAAACAAAGTAACCACCAAAAACGCAAGCAATGCACTAATTAATGTCCCATTTGAGTCTGCATAGAGTCTGAAACAAGAGCTTGGAGCAGTATGAAGTGCCCTATTCATCTCCAAGGTTTGATTATTCTGCAGCTCTAAAGTTGGCATGTTAATGCTACATTACATTGCTGCTGATTATAATAAATAATTCTGCAAAGTTGAACAACCTCCTATGACTCTCCAGGTTGAAATCTGAGAAGTCTAAAACTAGACAGCAACCAAAACCACCCTTTGTAAAAGGCTTTTTTTAATTTCATGATTTTCAAGCCAAACTAGTCATTAATTTTTCTTTCTGAGCTTGGTAATATTTCTGAATGTTTCAGCAACAGTGCCTTGGACTAGAAACTCACACACAATACCAGAAGACTAATGCCTGAAAGTCAGAAAGTGAAATAAATTAGGAACTAAGATCAAATGTAGAAACAGCACAAAGAGATGAAATGATGAAAAACAAAGTCAGTTTGACCATTTTCAGTTGTTATCATCCCATAGTAATTAATACCATAGGAGAGGCATTCTTGTTCTAAATAAGATTTCTTTTCTTGACATTGCCTTGCAAAATACCCGTGTATGACAGCTGTCAGATTTTCTCCTTTTTAGGTAACACTGCCACAATCTCCTATCAAGTAATTGCCCTCACAAGCAGGTATGGGAATTACACAGGACAAAGAGTTTTGCTGTGTTCCTTTTTAAGCCGTTTGAGTCAGAGGTTAAAGAAATCACTGCTCCAGAGGCTCTTAAACATGTCATTGTCATAATATAAAAACTGACTTACTAACTTAGATTATTTGGAAAGTTAAGTGCTTGTGTTATTGCAAATTAAACTAATTAGTATCATTTCCTGACAGCTGCAGTGAGCGATAGCAATTCCATGATTTTTTCTTCAGCCGCTCATATGGGATGAAAAGAAGAGTGGAGACAGCTTTGTGATTTAATGGAATGGGATCAGTTTATCATAGTAAGGGCACATTGCTCCATTCTTTGCACAGCTCTGCTGCTTCCTCTGCTCCCTCCCAGTTCATCAGCTATTATTGCACTATTAACTTATTACATGGAAGCCAGGGGTAGACAGATGGAAGTTGTTGGAAACTTTGCAAATAGCCAGACAGAAAACTGTGGTGGAATTTGTTTGCAGTACTTTCCCCTTTTGAAATTGTTGCAATTATGTTCACCATCCTTTTAACCAAAATTGTAGCTGCCAGTAGAAGATACAAGAACTCATTTCCATACCACAACTGGTTTAATTGTTATAAAGGCAGCTTCGCAAACTAGCACTGATTGGAGTCTCTAGCATATATGAATAATTGCATAAAAGCGGAAAGTTACAGTATGCAATTGGCAGGCATTTAGCAAATCACTCACATTTATCAAGTGTGGAAAATGTGTACCAATCATGGTGGTAAAACCATCATGCTTACTTGTACCCAGAATTTCCATCAGATTATGTGAGGAACAATAGCAGACAGTCCCAACAAACCGTTATAAAATGTCATACTGAAAACTAAAGGTAATCTGATCAGTAAGGAAAAGTCTAAGATTTCTTTAGATGAGCCAGAATGAAACAGAACTCTTGTCCATCTCCCACTTCACAGAAGCCCACACAAATGGATGAAATTACTCTGAATTCAATTATTCTGGAATTCTAACTTTCTAGAGACCATTGGGTTGCGCTTGAACTTTTTCATTAGATCACTTTGGTCAGATTCGTGCTCTTCTTATATTACTAAACTGGCTCCAAAGGTTTGCTTTATCTTGGAGTCATTGGAATAGACTGTAGCTTTGTGGTCCACAGACTGGATTAATGTTTTCAGCTACTAATTAATTGCTGATCACCAGCATGGAAATTGAATTATCCATAATCGTATTAAAATATGGTTTTTTGCTCCCCTCCTCCCTGGCTCATTCAGCTCAGAAAGTCTTGATGGAAAGTAAGGTATATTTTTGAGACCATACCAATACTTTAGTAAAAAACTAAAAGAGTCAAATGAAAGAATCCTCTTCCTCATTGCTGAGCAGAAACTAATGCATAGTGCCATCCATCCAATGTCTCAGTATGGTCTCTGCTACCACAGGATCAAGCACCTTCCATTTTTTACTTATGTTTTTTCACAATACTCCACAAAACTGGGAAATGCTCTTGTTTCTAATGATCATTTGTCAAAAGAAGAAGTAAAGAACAAAAAGACTTAGACTCCCCAAAGGCAGCACTGGAAATGTGTGGTTAAATAGGGAATTAAACCTGCTTCTTCCACGTACCAGATTTGTATGTGTAACCACATCATTTTTCATGTCTATAAACCAGATGGCAGTAGCAGACAAATTCCATCAAGGGGGAACTGGCCGAGGATCTGTTCTTCCAGTCCCTGGTTGCTGGTTTCAGGCTCCTTACACATTCTGAACCAGCAAGCATCCTCTATGGGCCATAAGGGAAACATCTCCTTCTGATCATCTTAGCACTTCAAGGCATTATTTGTCCATTAGGACTGACTTCTATCATCCATTTTTTCCTCATGTTTTACCAGGGTCAAGCTCCACACTACAGCTCAGCCAATCTAGCAGCTAACCGCTGCTGAAGGGGAAAGATGCTGCTGCCCCTACACCCGCCTGGCTCCTCTCTGCCACCGCTCCTGACCACAGAGCCCTCTCTCCTCCTTGGCCAAGGCCCCTTTGGTGGACTCCTTGGTGAGCTAATTCACACTGCTGACTTGGCAGATTTGGCAGATTCACTGTTTCTTCACAAAATACATTTCCATTTGCTCCCTCACACTATCCAATCCTTCACTTGAGACATGTTCATTGCCTTGAGATCTGATGCCTTGGGGTCTCCAAGAAGTTGAACAGTTGGTGAAAATCTTTGAGGAACTCTGAAACTTTGTTTCAAGTCCTGCTCTGCTGACCTCTGAAATGGTCCCACTGCAACCTGGAGAGCAGATTTAGCAATACTGGCCAGCACACAAATAAACCTTCTGCAATGGAAGCAAAATCATTTACTACTCTGCCCAGCAGGGAGTGTCAGAGGAGTCAATTCCTTCTTGGTTCAATTTTTTTTTTTTTTGGTCAATGGAAATTCCCCCCTCAGTGATTTTGTGTGCAAAAATAGATCACATCTTTTAGAAACACCTCGCATGTCTTCAAGTTTACTTTCAAATTGGCAGTCTTAAGTTTATCACAGGCCATTTGGAAACGGATCAGTTTTGGTACAAAAAATTTGAACATGCCCCAGGATAGCTCTAGGTTTAACAAATGTCTATGTATAATAAAATTATAACAAACTCGCTCAATAGCCAAACTCCCATTACTGTTGTATAACTGCCCAGATCTAAACAAAAACTTGAAGCAGGGAAGGGGAAGGGAAGAGCCAATCTTTGGACTTTTAAACTCCCCCCCCGGCCTCACTCTAAGCATCATTTCCAGAATGATGTGGCTACTTTTTTCCATACTGCCAACTTTGAACTAATCTGCCTTCCTTAATTTTAGTATTATATCCAGTTTTCTTTCTTTTCCAAATATATTATAACTGCACTAATGATGCTGCAATGTTATGAGCTACTTTACATTTTTCTTTACCTTTCTTAATATGCATGCAGCACAAAGGTTCATAGATTTCAGCTTTCATGCTCTGCAGCTCCTACCCCTTCCTCCAGTGCTCAGGTTTTGGAGGTGCACAGCTGGAAGGAAGGATGCAAGTTCTGTGGAAACTCCTGCAGTAGCCTTGGCCATCTCTGCATCTTTGATGCTTCTCCGCAGGTCCAAATATAACTGAATTTCTAGAACTTTATGCCAATTTTTGCTAAAAGTCCCTCTCAGCTTATATTCCTCTGACTATTCAGGAGGCAGCTCCTCCTTGGTCTCTGATGCACCTGACTAATTCAAATGGCTGGCTGGATCCAAAATACACACAAAGAGCTTGTACCAGATCAAAGTACCAAATCAGAATCTTTTTTCTGAAGTTAGGCTTTACAGCAYCATCAGCTAGGCCACTCTAGCATGTGAGAGAAACGCCCTGCTCTCATTCATTGTCTTAGTCATTCATTAGAGGATGTGATTTTGAACTAAATGAAGTCAGTCTTGCATGGAAATTCCCCCTGAAGGACAAAAAACTCCTGCAGTAACTCACTCAGATACTCCCAGACTCCTTCTTCCAGAGCTCTTTAGGGGTGAGAAGCTGTTACAAATGGCTGATTTACCCAAGTCTTCTGATGGGTCTTTGACCTGTGATTTGAATTCAGGCCTTGAATTTCTTTTCAGGAAAAAGTCCAAGATCCAGCACTTCCTGCAACTTGCTTCTGTGCATATGTTCCAAGCCGGTGAAAAAGCTTTCCTCGCCCACCAGCATGGCTTCTGAGCCCTGGCACGTCACGCCCTGCTCCCCTCGCCATCCCAACGGAGAGCACTCCTCTTGAGATCCCCAGTCGGCCCGGGCTCTTTGTGGCTGCAGACCTAGAACAGATTTCATTCCTTTTGTAGGTCACTATAGCTCTTTTGAGAAACCTCCAGAGGCTGTTTTTTTTCCCTTTGCGGAGCCTCCATATCTTATTCAGGATCTTATTCTAAATTCCTTCTGAGAAGTCACTTATGCTTTAGATTCTGTTTTAATTCTTTTGGCCATGTTTGAGTTCTACAAGCACCCATCTTGTCTCGGTTCAACCAAATACTGGTCCCACCTGGATCTGAGAAACTGGATCCCACTTTGAAAACCAGGATCAGCCTTTTCTTTTGCAAGCTGGTCCAACTTTAGGGCGCTATGTGTTGTTTCCCTAGCCAGGTATGTCTTTAATGCAATCTTGCTTATTTATGAAGAATTTACAATGAACCAAGGGGGAATCAGACTGCAGGAAATAGTTTTCTTGCTCATAGCTGCAAACATCTTTCAGGGGTCATTTGGCCACTAAAGCACTTTCACTCAAGAAACAACCAACACATGTGTCTAGACCACCCTAGTTTCCTTTCTCTCACTTTCTTTTGTCCTGTTTTCCTCACAGAGAGTTGGACAAATACTGTACATCCTGGGGATTTCTCATTTTGCAAAAATAGATAAAGACAGAGCAAGCAGGGCAGTCTGTGCCAGGGCCCCTGTTACGATAAGAGGCTAAGGAGTACCCTGACTTGTGATGTTACACCAGATCTTAATACATAGATGGCTCCACTAAAAATTTCCTTGGGCCACAGGAACCTTTAATAATGGGACTGATTAAAAATATCAGTGCTTTTCTTCTGAAGAGCTTGATGGGGATTAAAGAAGACAATAAACAATAACATTAAAGTTTTTCTAAGATAGTACAGTTCTCTGCCTAAACGCTTCAGGTAACTTGAAAAATACCTGCTTCTTTCCTTTAAGAGTTAAGGGATTGGTTCAACTGAGGCAAAAGCATTACAGATAAAACAGCTACACCTACTGTGGAAGCTTTCGGGATGAGTCTCAAAAATGAGAGGACTCTTGGAAACGTTTCTTAATGCAGCTCTGATGCTATTTCATAATCTCTATCACTTTGTATGGCTAGTGACAGAGGAGTTTAGTCAGAGATGCACTGAAGGTAAAGACAAGTAAACAGACTATAGTTATTTCTACTAGGGGCAATATGCACACTTTGAGATGCACCAAATGGGAGAGGCTACTCACTTTAAAATTTACATTTATTTCATTGAGTTGGCCAGCTATGGACAGTAGAAAGAATCAGTGCATAGTAGAAATATTTTAAGTTAATTATTTTAACTGAATATCCAAGGTCTTTAGACAACTCCTCTTTAAGAAAAATGGTATGACTTAAAAAAAGAGATTATAGAAAACGTGCAGTGTTAGATTCCCCCGATTGTATATTGTCATCTAACAAAGCTCTTTCACTGTGAAGCCCTTGCTCACCTTGTCAGCCAGAACAAAACCTATCTTATCTCCCAAGTAACCAGAAACAATACTCAGCCTTGGAGAAACCAAAGGTTTAATATTAGAGATGGGCAAGGGTTAATTACAGCTGTGCTTCAAGACTTATTCCCACTTCTGAGGGAACTTCTATGGCAAGTGAATAATTATTTAAGCAAAAGGGAGAAATTATTCAGAGCAGGTGGCTGAAAAGCGGGAGGATGCTGCTGTACGTAAGCTAGGATGGATTTTCTAAGACTTCTTCTATCACCTGTCATCACAGCATAAGTTATAATCTGGTCCCCAGGAATGTGATTCTAGTTTAGTCTTCATATCATCAAACTTTACTCAAGGTGAACTGACACATCCCTGCAGTGATTATTAGGGCACTGTCAGCAGCAGGGACTTTGCCCACAAGCTATCTCATGAACAGAAGAGTGCCAACAGCTTGGAAGGTTGAGCAAGAACCTCCTGCTGTAGACAGGGCCTACACAAATCTGGCATTTTGCTCTCCGTCTCCTTGTGCATCCTCAGAATTGTGCCTGTAGGTCCAATTTGTTTTACTGCTCTACCAACTGGTGAGAAGTTAGCTACCAGGGCAAATCAGGGTGTATTTTTGTGCAATTAGTAAATTCATCTCAGTGTCTCCAGACACCAGATAGAAAGTTAACATCAGAGTCAACTGAGTCATTACTGATATAATTTTGGTACAATACCTTTAAAATGTGTCCCAGAAGAAGGAATAGTCCAATTCAGTTTCAGTCCAACTTTTTTTATACAGCTATAGCTCATATCATATTGGGTGTCTTGAGCTGTTGTAAGCTTTAAAAAACAAGTCATATTTCTATTTGATATATCATGGAAGATCATTCAGTGAGAATCTCTAGCTTTCAAAACTGACTAGTGATTTTGAGTATGTGATCTGATATATCTGAAAGAGGACTGACTTTAGTAAGCAGTGAGTATCTATCATTTGAGACTCAAGCTTGTTTAAAACATTTCAGGGTAGTCTTTTCCAACATTTTCCCAAAAGTTCCTGAAGATTAGTGACTTGGGATCCTAGATGGAGACAAGCACTAAAAACATATAATAATTATCACTGGTTCCTGAGAATATTTAGACAGAGAAATTCTTCTTGGGCTTTTTGAGGGGCATAATCTCAAGACTGTGTTCTCAAGATGATTRAAGAAGCAAGTTCGGGTGAACACCATGTTTCTTTACTGTTTGGAAAAAAATAAACAGAATTGGATTTCCTTACCAGAAGCACACTGCCATTTCTGTATTATAAGATAAATTAAACTAAAGAAGTCAGCTATTGACTTCTCAGGTTACAAGGGTTACCACAATAACAAAACAAAGCTCACACTGCTGATCTATTCCAGGGGTTATGGCCAGTCCTGTCTGGAATGATAGCTGCAGCAGAACCCACACAGTGTAGTAGGGGTACATTTCTTAAAAAAAATGTTGCTCTGCAGAACTTGTCATGATCCAAAGGCAGACATCCCTGAGACATATAGTTCCCTAGTGACAAACATTGTCTATTATTCAATTAACACATCCTTAAACCGAGAAGACAGCCCCTTGGCAAGAGGCATTTGCATTGTGTAGTTAAACAGATAAAATAGTTGCTTGCCTTGTTACACAAAAATACTCAGCAGAAAAAGTGCGTTCACCTCCCAGCTGACAGCTTCTCTACACCAGGGTGATACACAAGCATCRACAGCGCTGAATGCTCCACACCAATGTGGAACAGGATGTGCAGTGGCATGACACAACTGTGGACAAGTTTGCACTTCTGCATTACTACACAAGCCATCTACTCTTCCTCAGCTTTCCCACCAGCAGTCAACGCTGCACCTTCAGGGAGCTAGTTGGATTTTGCCAGAGACCTTACTCTGACCTGAGTGAAGAGCACTTGTCAAAAGCTCATCTAACACGGCCAGCCTGGTACTCCTCCCTTTCACTGCCAAGATCAGAGCTCATCACAACAGCTTAATCCAACACTGTTAGCACCCACTAAAAATGTGTATCAACATTCAAAGAAAGAAAGAAAGAAAGAGAAAAAAAGAAAGTCACAGTAGTGAAGTCACTGCCTGTTAGTCATCCCAGTCAGTAATTGAGAAACAATAAGAAAACACTTGACCAGAGAATTACAGTGTGGTTGTCTGATCMTCAGCGAGCACCCCAGTGCCAAAGATTCTCTTAGCATCTGTCTGGCAGTGCACTCACAATCCCTTTCAGGAAAATATATTTCTGTTATGTGCCACATAAATCTTCCTTTCTGAAAGATCTTCATCTAACCTCCTTGATCCCAGGCAAGAATAGGTCTTTCTCATTCACTTCTTGTTCCTTATGCCCTAATTATATGCACTGGAGAAAACAGGCTCTGCGATTTACTGCTTGGAGGGTGAACACTGTGAAGTAGGCAAGCCTCGGTCCAAACACAGCCCGTGGCTTCCACGCAGTGCCGCAGGGAGGTCCTGCTCTCTGCTGGGCTCCAAGCTTCAGCAYTGACATGGGCGAGTCAGCTTGGTAGCAATAGGTTGGCTTTTGTTTGGACATTGCAGGTATGCAGACTAGTACTCAGGGGCTACAAGCTTAGACTCAGTATCTTACACCTATTTTTCAGCCTCAGGGTAAGGAGCCACTCCTGCAGACATCCTTTCAAACCATGGTATTGCTCTCTCTCCCCTCCAGCTCCCTCTTCCACTCTCCTCTCTCAGGTGAAGTGGGAGATGTTGGTGTGTCAGAGCAAAATCTCCACAGTCCCCCTGCCCTGCCCACCTTCTTTACTTCTTCTCAGTCTCCATACGGCTGCCAACAGCAGACAGCCTTCCTGGCTGGGCTGGGCTGGGGTTTGTAACACTTTCCTTCACTGGGAAACCGAACGCTCTAAGAAACTGAGGCAACTGCAGTGAACCTAAAACTACATATGAACATGTCCTTCAATCCATCACACCTTCTCTCATATGTATTTACACATTGGGATTACTTCCTATTTTATCTTAACTGCATAACCACTTCCTAAAGTTTCTAAAACATTTCACAGCAAGCCAGCTTGTGTCTTGTTAATTTAAATGAACAAGTAATGCTAAAATTCCACCCACCGCCAATCTCTACGTTCTTACTAGCTGGCTTGTGCCTAGAACACAAAAGGGCACAGATTCTGGAGACCTTGGTTCCTCCATGTTGCTCTAATTGCTCTCCTCTCTAACCCAGTGGACTGAAAATGTGAACTTGTATTAATCTGTCCTCTTGCATGGGGACGACAGTATATAAAGATTCTGGACTAAATAGCAAGGTCTGCTTTTCTTAAAGGGTAGACACAGGGGTTTTTGCAGAGAGGAGATCAGGTCCTAGTTATCCTCATTATCAGTGAATATATGTGTAGTTCTAAACATGTTAACCATTGGTTTAGGCACACCAAACCTGAAGGGCTACTTCTCCTAATCAAATAAATCTTCTGTTTTCTACTTCATTAATCCACGTCCCTTGCTTTAACAAGCCACTATTAAGCCAAATGCAAGAACTTCTATAGTTACTTCACAATAAAGTGTTTTGTTTAGAACCTCTAAAAAATAAATACATATGCTATTTTATTTAGGAAATTTGGTTTTGCACACATATTTTTCCCATACATGCCACTCTTTGGAATGTGAATGCTTCTGCACAGAGGCCACCTTTCAATGTTACACTTAACCAAAAGTTCAGAGAATCAAAAATCTTGATGTTCCAATGAGTGATTTCTGATCCTGTTCCTCCTGCTGATCAGGCAGGATTCATGAACCAGTTGTATTCATAGTGTCACAAGACAGCAGAAAGAGCAGTGACAGCTAATACAGGAGAAATTCAATTTATTTTGAAACTGGTTAGGTATAAGATAGCATGTTTCTTCACACTACTCTATGCACCTCACTAAGTTGGTAGGGAAGTCATGTTGTTAATGAAATCGTTGATTTAAGAAATTACAGCTTATTTTTAGAACAATAATAGTAATAATAACCAAAACACACTATTAACAACATGCAATCGTGCAAACTGTGAACAAAATGATGCTAGTCTTGCATTAGTGAGACTTAACTCCTACTACAGTTTGCTCTCTTTTGCAGCAGAAAGCACTTTTTGTATCTTACTGCTTCAGTATGGCACTCTGCCTTAGGCACATAGAGCCCAGGCCAGCAAGCAGCGTTTCTGCTGCTGCAGCACACTGCAGTTAGGTAGTGCAGCAGCAGCATGTATTGTAATGCAGATTACTGTGATTTGCCACTGTGCGATTCACAGATATGATTGCATCTCATTTCAGAACTACTTAGAACCGTCTGCTCCTTTGTACTCATTCAAAAGCCACGCAGTGACAGTCAAAGGACTGCTGCCTTTGCCACCTAAAATGTAAAAGGAAGCCAGCCTGTATCTCAGCAGTAACTTCCCTCTTTGTGCCCCAAATTCAGTAGCCCACCTGCTCTGGTGTGCATAGCAGTGCCTTTATTCTTCTGCAGATAAGATGAGCACTGAGGGGGGTTGTTTTAATACAAGTGTCCATTCTCTCCCATTCCCCTTTGGGCAGTTCCAGGTTCTCAGGCTCTCTGCCTCCTGCCAGTTCTGTAACAATACAGACTTCTAGGAAGTATAAGAAATCCCCTGGCAACTTGAAAGGCCTTGGAGTCTGTGTCTAACTTTTTTCTTTATTCTTAAATTTAAATAATAGGACAGTTGTATTTCCCAGGCACCATTATTACCTGTGTAACAGCAATGACAACCATATGGTCCAGCTGAGACGAGGTTCCCTTCTACTGAATACTTTGTTTCCCCATAGGAAGAGGCAATCCCTGCTGTCAAACCTCCCAACCTAAAAACTTAAGACAGATAGAAGTAGTCTTATCGTTGGACCTTTTTTAGGGGGGAACAGAGATCTTAAGTGATTTGCCCAGGTCACCTAGGAATTCTGCAGCAGAGGAAAGAATTGAACACAGGTCTCCTGAGTCCCAGCCCAGCAACTTAATCACAATGCTTTTCTTCTGTTCTAGTGACCAAAAAGCAGTTAAGCCAGCAAGTCTTCTGTTATCTTTGTTCAAATTGACCAAACTACTTATTTAAGGATATATATTTTCTGGTGGCTGAAATATCATTTCTGGGGACCTCTCTGCATTTTCTACTGTAGACTTTTAACCATTTTTTTGCCAACAGTGGTGGGATTTACCCCTCTCTAGAACAGCACAGGGCTCAGTCCCAGGAATCCTTGGATCTCTGACTGCTGTTTTAAAGGCTGTGTGCAGGATCCTCCACTCCCACCCCATCAACCAGAGCCCTGCAGGAGTCTGTGGCCTCCCTGGCTTGACAGCTTATTGCTGCCAAGGGGGAGGAAATGTTGTGTGCAGGTTTGTCTGTTCTCTCATGCAAGCCCCTCACCAAGAGAAGGCTCTTTAGGAAGTGGGAGGGAGGAAAGGTTGCTGCAGAAGATGCAGAGAACAGCACCATCCCACTAATGATACTTCTAAAGATAGCACTGCTTGAAACAATGAAGACAGACACGATAACAACCATGACCACTCCTTTCCTTCTCCCAGAACATCCTGCCCTGGGAATACACGAGTCACCTGGATAAGTGTCAGGTCTGCACTCGTGTTGCAGGTAGTGCTGAAACACATACACTAGTAGTTACTATGATATATAATTTCTTCTTATTTTATAATGAACAAGAAGCGATCATCTAAAAATTGGACCAAGCAGGCCAAAACTTCCAAGGCTAAGAGTTTCTTGTACCACTGTCAACTAGAGTCAGGCCTACTTAGTGACATGTCGGTCACAATCCTCAAKTCTTGGCATACTGATAAAGACCTGCATGCTGATTATAAAAATCTACAGGCTAGATAATCCAGTCAAGGAACAGGTATGCATTTAAGTTAGCCCAGCTTCCATCCAGTAGAGGACAGCTGTGCAGACATGGCAACGTGTGAGTCATCCACATGCACTACAAGTACTATAACAAGCAACGTGATGCCTACAGTTCAAAGCAGTACATGCTCCTTGGTGAAGAGTGTATGTCTGAGACCTCCAGCCTGATTGTTACAGTTTTTATTGCTTTTTGGCCACCATCATGAAGCAACAACCTCCAGTGTTTCCATCCAACCGGAAACAGTGCAGTTTCCTCTCCACATCAAGAGTCCTCTAATATTAGGGCCTTGCATAATAGGACATCAACTGCTATCCCAGAACTACTAAAAAGCAAACCAAAAACAAAAAACAAAGCCTCCTCATAATTACATGACTGCAAATATTTTGGTCCCACATGTCAAATAAGCTTAGTTTTGACACAGACTTCTAAAGTTTCTGCTGACTTGGCAGTCAACACCCCTTTCTCATAAGCTTCTTAATATCCTAAAATTACACAGCTGAGAAGTGAGAAATGATTTGATGAGGGAGGATGGATTAATTCATCTCACATATCTATTTAAGGAAATGACAGGAATAAAATAATTTAAAGCTAAAGTTCTTTGGATGTCTTTCTTCTGAAAGACTCTTTGTATCAAATGCTATGAATTCGGATTTGTCTAAAAAGCTATTCCCTGACACTAGTGAGGCTTTTGCAATGTGGCAATGGCAGTGAGTAACATATAATAACTTGTGGTGAACTGTCATGAACATTTAATTTGATGCTAAACACATTTCCGGCAAAGAGAAGGCAGAGATATTTTCTAGGTGTTAAAGTACTTTTGTATCACTGAATTGATATCACCAGTGTCCCATGTTTTCCAGTAGGAGGCTGCAGTATCTGCAGCAAATGAAATTTATTTTTATTGTGTTTTTTTGGCACTTTCTAGAGGCCTCACATTCAGCTAATAGCTCTAACACAAGTCTACAATCCCAGAGGCAGATTGGATGCGAAGAGAACATTGCTCTTCTTCCCAGAGAGCGACCAGAGATCTGTCAGACCAGTTAGGGGCAATGCAAGAAACTTTCCAGCAACCCACTGAGATTTTTATTTTTCTGTAGCCTTTTAACTGTCTGGCAGGGATGGGAAACTCTTGCTTGCATCAGCTCTGATGAGGGCTGGCCCATCCCAGGGCCTGTGACGACTGCTCCGAGATCCTGAGAAGACCACAGCTTCACATGCAGGCCATGTGCACTGGCAGCAGCGGTCTCCACTCCATTCAGATGTTTTAATTTGCCACTCTCAAAGCAGATGTATCAGAACTAGCGAACTTAGGAGGTGACCACACTTATCTCCCCAAGGGACCAACTGCACAAGGAATTTGATGGGCAACCCCTTGCTTCTGCTATTGCAGCAGAAAACATGGCAGAGATGTTTCCTCACCTCTTTACAGTGGCTGTTATCATCACCCTTTAGGCAGCCACATAGTACTCTCTCCTGATCATCTTTGCAGTATGATTAAAAATGTGAGGATTTTGTCTTAACATAGAAAGAAACCCACACACAAAGGCTCTAAATTAAGGCATCTAGGACCTATGTTCATTACATACCACATAATAAGAGAAATAATCCTCTTCTGAATTGTTAGTTTCTATCTACAATAACACTGATGTTACCAGTTCATAAAGCATTTTGGAAAAGTGCAATGAACAAGCAAAGTGCTGTATATTTGTACCCACATATCCAGTTGAGATGCCCAGGTATGCAAAGTGCCATAATCATTTTTTTTCCACCTCTCATCTGTTGCATCCTTGAAATATGGTCAAGCTTGTCCAAGGACTGAGGCAGAAATATAGTATGCATGAGGTATGTTCTATAGAAATATATATTCTTATTTCTATATGGAAGTACAATTTTTCATGCAATTAAAAATAACATTTACCATATTTTCACATGTATACCTGCACCTCAACTAATCTATGCAAATTCAGAGGAACCCTTAAGTAAATTTCCTTCCCATCTTACTTCCATATGTATGGAGTCCACATTGCCACAAAATTAGAAGCAAGGGGGATTTAAACACAAGTACAGTTTTCTAAATGTCTTGCATGGCAGGTGTGTTGCAGCATGCATTTGTGTTCTAAATAATCTGGGATGGCACATTCCCTAGTGTTCCCCAGCTCTTTCCTAGCCGTGCATCTCGTTTCTCACTGAAATAAGACTTGTGGAACGTCAATGCATGATGCATGCTCATGCCTGTCTTGATACAGAATCACGAGAGCAAAGAAATGTACACTGACCTAGGAGCTGGGAAGTGCTGCAGCAACCCATAAGTTAGACAGCACAGTATATTTAAGCTACACTGGCAAACATGAAGCAGCGCTACAGAAATTTTTTTTTTCCCCAAACTTCACCCTAAAGCCAGATGTCCAAAGTGCTGAGTTATAGGTGCAGCAGCTGACCAACATGGAGAAAATGCACAAATAAGTTGGATCCGATTTTGAGCACTCTCTGAGCACACTTTAAATATTTATAGTTCATGAGTATAYTCCTGTTCTTAAGCCAAGCACAGGTAGGAGTGTTACCCAGACTACTGCTACCAAGAGAGTGGCAGATCCTTGATGGATTCAAATCTTCCTATACAGCTCCATTCAGGAAGGTGGCTGAGGTAGTTGCAGGAAGGCATACAAGACCAGCAGTCCTACTGGACCTGTAAAAGGTGTGTTGTTCGCAAGCGCAGGGGGCTCAGGAGCTCTCAGAATTTTGAACTTCCCCAGATTCCTCCGCCAGATCTCCAGAATCTGGGATTGGCCCTGACGCTACTGGCTTCTACTTGCAGAAAAAATAAAAATACGCATCTCTTCTGAAAACRTCCCTGTTAATTTTCTACATATTAATATCCGTAAAGTCTACATCATTCAGTGAGTAACATCAAACCAAGGTGCTATTCCTGTGCTTTGTTGGCATTAGTCAAGCACTATAGCCTCATGTTTGTGTCTTACGTCAAAAATACTCCTTCATCGTGGTTTTGTTGGGTTAACATCAGGTTCTCTTTCTTTAACAGTAAAGAAAATTGGAAGGGAAATGCACAGATCACTTGGAGGTGGGAGGTGGGGGAATGCACACCATTATTAGCCTCRATAAGAGAAGAATGCACTGACTGAGAAGACTTTTGGTCAGTTGTGAGCAATGCGTTCCTAATTCTGGCACTATTAGCCTATTCTCCCCCCTAAGGAGACCTCCGTCACTGAACTGTTTAAAACAGCACTGCACACAGTCCTTGAGAACACACTGCATGGACCTGAGAAAGAGAGAAGATCTAATAATCCATTTTACTTTAGGACCCTAGAAGCACAAATCTGTTTGGATTGTTTGCAGCTGCTATCATCCCTGAAAACAGAATATATGAGAACAAGGAATTTGATTTGATACTGACATAGGGATCAGCATAAATCCATTCACAAAGCCCTCCACCTCTCCCCATTCAGGACTTCTGGAAAGGTGTCATGGCTGTGAAAGCTAGCAGAGCCATAATCACTGATGTGATACACATGAGGAATAACGTTTACAGGTGATAAGCTCTGCATACAGTGTTGCCTGCTCACTTCCCACGATGCGCTCCCTCTTTAACCATCCCTGCTTCAACCAGGATTACCCTGAGCAATAGGAGTTCAGGTAGGTTTGGAAAGTGCTCTTTGCCTGTCACACCACCTACTGCATTTGCTATCCCAGAGCAAAGCTTTACCTTTTTGTCCCTGTTGAACTTCTCAAAGCTATGCCACAGTAGATCAAGCAAAAGTTTTACAAGGGAAGTTTCTGAAGTGATTTTGGGGTGGCTTATCTGAAACATTTTAAATCGGTCTAGGTTTCTTCAGGCACTTCAAATTAGGCATACATCCTGTGACACCCAAAACCACCCCATATCCTTCATGCTGTGAATTCACCTACCTCAGATATCTACATGTCATCTTGGATAGAACAGGGAAATTATTTCAAATATTCAAATATTAAAAATAAATGTTCACGCTGACATAACAAGTTGAATAGTCAGTTATAGAAAGCAACCAGTAACAACAGAAGGGTAGGAAAAACCCAGCCATTTATGTGACTATAGCCAGTTATCCTAAGCACACGTTTGGCTGGCAGTCTGGAAAATGCAGCATTTAAATGCCAATATTTGCACTTGACGCTACACTATATGCACAAATCCTTTAACATGACACAAGGCTTGAGTAAGAATTCTACATCCATAAAGATATTAATGCTAAAACACAGATGTCCCAGCAGGTTTTTTTTTAAGAAATGGAAACTGAGTTACTGATGTGTTATTGGGGTTTTATATAAGCGGCTACATTATGGGAAAGTGTTCAGTTAAAGTTTCACTTAAAAAATGCACTTTTGTGAAGGAGAAATCATCCAGATATACAAACTACTTATTATATGCTTGTAAGTCACTTTGATTATCACACGTGTGGCTGCTGAGGCTACTAATGACGAAATGACGAAATAAAGACTTGCTCCCTGTACAGAGAAATAGAAAAAGCTCAAATAAGGAAACATATTTTTTTTTGTATTACATGAAAAATCAATTTTTGCATATCATATGATTTTCACTGCCATTTTAAACTTTTTTTAGGGGAAACCAAAGCTGCCAGTTTATTTTCCTTTTTTACTGTGAAAAAGTTTTGATATTACATACTCACTTGCTGTTTTAGAAAAAAAAAAGATTTTTCATTGCCTTAAAACCACGTCTCTTTGGTAAAAAATAGAGACATTTAACAGAAACTGAAAATTCTCATTGAGAAAAAAAGTGTCTATGCCACATTTAAAAATCTTTTGATAGGAAACTGTTGGCCAACTCTACTCTCAGAAGCTTCTCAGCCTATTATTGGTGAAGAATTTCTCTCTGAGAGCCATTAGTGAATGGCAGTGTGCTTTACGGCCTGAAGAGCTCATCTCAGCAGTAATCCCACCTCAAGCTGAGCACTTCAGCAGTAAAAGATTGTTTCAGTGCTTCTAATGTGTTTTCCCTCAGTGCATTCCAAGAGCACTGGGGCAAGTGGAGCTGTGCAATAAACTGAAAGACTATTTACCTGTAGAACTGAAGCTAGCTCTTAATAAGAGCAGTTTTTAAAATTCCTCTTTAGAAGAGGAGTGAATCCTTTTCTAGGACAAGACATGCCATAGCCTGATTCATGCATCTGGCACATTACTTCATATAATAGAGAAGAGACCATCGTATTAGACTGTGCTAGTAAATACCCTTTGAGTACAGAGCCTGGCTATTTGGCTCAAACCTCAGACATTTCATAGCTTTGCAGCCTCTCTCCTGCTCCATGACACTATGTGCCAGACACAAGGGATGGTGGGTGTCTGTGAGCTGCTAACTAACTCTGCTTTGCCCATGGGTGCGTGGCATTCTGCTGCGTGCCTGCATGAAAAACCCATCCGAACTACATGGAAGTGTGAGGTGGGAGTCAACTGCTGTGAGTCTGCTTCTTGATGTGTGTGACTTAATGTATGCTAACACCCTTCACAGAGAAAATGGAGGGTAACTCACATTGCACTGTCTGATTACAGCAACTATTGGCATATTCAGACTAGCTCTAACTTCCCTAATCTACTGATAACGACTGCAATGAATCTGCAATAGGACACACTTCAACAGTTAATCTGTGGAGAAACATCCTCTCCCCCAGTGCACCCCAGTTGCTTAAACACTGCCCTTTGCTGGAGGTTAGTGCCTCCCTCAAACCTGCCATTGGAGCTGCTCAGGCAGCTGCTCCCTAGCCTGCCTAAATCCATCTAAACCAATCCCCTCCACTGGACTGAAATGGGCTCCACGTTGTTCCCACAGCAGTCCACCAGGAGCTCCAGCAGGGAGAGCATCTCCACCAGAGGAGCACTGAGGAGCAGCCGTGCCGCCTGTGGCCCACAGGGCCGCCTATGGCCCACAGGACCTCCACCACCCTCGCGGCAGGCTCAGCAAAGGGGATGTTTCCATGGGAAGGGCCGGACGGTTGCAGCCTGTGCTGAAGGGCAAGTCCCCTCCCATGCACTGCCGTCCCTACCAGCCTGGTAAGATCAAAGCTAGCTGGGGCATTTTGACACATTCTACATGTTCTGCCCCCCAAGGTAGCCAGTGACTTTCTCTTTTCTTTACCTATTTTTTGTAATCACATAACTTACTTCATCCCAGTGGTGAATGTGTTGTTGCCTTTGTTTCCCTTGCAAGCAACACGAAACTGGAAAAGCAAAATTCTGATTGTTACCAACTGATTCTACCTTCCCTCCAAACACGGAAACCACTGCAAAGGGGTTGCTGCTTCTGCGAATGAAAATATGCTTATTGCATAAGGGGTATCAAAGAAAATGGCTGCCTGCATTATCTTTGCATAAATATTCCCACTACCTCATGATTCTGTGCCAAACTGAGTCTCTTTCTCTCTAAAATCTCTTTCTCTCTAAAACCAAATTAAAGCATCCTCACTGGATGGCATGATTTCTTGGTGGTTTTTATATCCAGACACAGGAAAATTAAGTTATGTGCCTTTTAGTCAGAAAGTCTTGTTTCAGGTTCAACAAAACTGGGAAGTGATTAATCCTCTTCTAAAATATTCCAGGTGAGAACTGACATGTAAAAAAATCCTCAAACCGTTACTCTTCAGTGAGGTAGCTCACTGTATAACTGGATGAAACTACACATGGGTCAGTACATAAAGCAACTAGATTTTTCAGCAATAAGGGAGAAGTCTGTTAATAAAGGATAAAAGAAAGAAGTTTAAACTTGTCAGCATATGTGCATCCTGAAGATAAGGCAGAAGCAGATGCACTTTGAAACACATGATATTTTAGTGAACTCTGCAGTTGGTTTAAGAGAGAAGAAAACACCCATTGACAGGCCCGTTCGTAGAGGCCAGGGCTACACACAGTAACCTTGAGGAACATAGGCCTTGAATCCAGAGAATCCTCTTCTTGAGCTCTATATAACACCCCCTTTTTGAAGAACTCTTTCAAGTACAACTCCAGCAACGGGATCTACATTTAGTGCAGAAAGAACCTATGCATGCCTACCATTCTCTGTTTGCCAACAACAAAATGAAAAGTGCAGGTCAACAGAGCAGCAGGAGGGAGGTCATTGCCACACAGA
Organism: Apteryx rowi; assembly: GCF_003343035.1. Lineage (NCBI taxonomy): Eukaryota > Metazoa > Chordata > Aves > Apterygiformes > Apterygidae > Apteryx > Apteryx rowi. The sequence goes on from NW_020449886.1 coordinate 581,349, forward strand.
CCTCTCAGTACGCCTGCCTGTGGCTACCTAGGCACCAGCTCGAATTCCTGAGCTTCCTCTGTCGCCCAGCGCGAGGGGTGTATTTGCAGCTGACGAGGCAATGCTCCTGATCCTCAGGGCCAGCCTTGCTACAGCTACACAACACTGCATTGTGCCATGTAGACATAACTCAAGTTTCTTGTAAGGCAACCTCAGTCCTAGATGGAGTTGTGATGATTGCATTTCATCCACCATGCTTCTCACAACAATCTAATTATGAAGAAGAAACTTAATGAGACTCCAAAATTACTAAGACTGAAACACACCTCAGATGTACAGTTTTAATACTTGTTCTCAGTCAGCTACCATTGCCTCAGCACTACGCAGTAGCATGCTCTCATGCATGATCCAGTCACCCCTGGTCAGTAAGAAAGTTCAGCCAGGCTAATCAGGGAAACTGGGATTAGAAAGCAGACTGCCAACTGTATGCTGAAAATATTCCTCACCTTGCCAAAGGCCCTGTATACACATTCTGCAAGAAAGAACAGATCTTTTAGAAAGATCTTAATAGAAAGAAATTCTCAACAACACTGTCTTTTTTGTATGTATGTAGAGTATATTAATCTGTAATCTGAATCTGTTAGAAGTGCATAATTAAAGTAAACCTCTAATTTTTTTTTTAAAGAAAGAAAAGAAGAAAGAAAACACTAACAGTTTGTGTTTCAAGCTTTGATATTTGCTTGTCATTCTGCTGTACTTAATGATAGCTTTACAAAGAAATGCAGTTACTGTCTTATGTGGGGAGGCATACCTGTGGCTGAAAAAGTGCTGCAAAAATTGCAAAGAGAGCTTTGATAATTTAAAACCTCAACATTTTCACCCCAGTTTTTACAGCCAATTCATTAGTCAAAAGTCATGTTTTCTGCTGCTTATATTTCATTCCATATCCTCTGATTTAATGTTTTAGTTCTGTGCTGAGTATCATTTAGTGTGATGAAAAGTAGCAGAGATACAACTAAGGTTGCAATACTATGTGAAGTTTAATTACTTCAACTCATTCCATTAGGGGGTTCTTCAATCAAAACACTGGTTAGGTTGTATTGCATTGCTGTTATATTTCTAGCTCTCTTCTAACCTTTCTCCCAGTCAGGCCTTCTTCACTCTGTAGGTGTCTTTATCAAAGGCAAACTTTCTAACAAAACAAATCACTTTCCTAGCAGCGCATCAAAGTTTCCTTGGGATACAGAATTTTGGAGTTTAAGAAAACTCCTGTTTAGCAACTCACAAAGACTTTTTCCCAACACTGAACAGTCCCTCAAGCTCCCCAAACCGAGCTCTCACTCCTTGCATGGCCAACCAGCTGAAAAAGCTGCTGCTGTCTGTACTCTCGCCTTCATTTACAGCCTCTTTCATATCTATCCAAGGGGTGTGCATCGTTCAGCTGAGGTTCAGACACAGCTTGTTCTATTGATTCCATTTCACCACAGACTTTTTTCTTATGGGAGCTAAAGAAAAGGCAGAATTCCAGCTTTTAAGACTTGGGAAGAAGGACTCCAAATGATTTAACACCTGATCCAGTCCCACTGCAGACCCTGGGAATTCTTCCTCTTGATTTTAGTAGGTTTTCAGCTGAGCTCTCAATCTACTTCCTGATAAAGCCAATGGATTATGAGTTATATTACCCTCCATTACTTCAGTATTTGAGGCTTAGTGATAGAAAACAGGCAGTAAGGCCAAAACCTTCAATCATAACACTCCTTTTAAGAGGGAGAGCTGAAAGCTGGTCATGAGTGTCTTGATTTTGGCTGTATTTCTAATGTCATTGTTTTGTTGTTGCTGTGGCTGTTGTGTTTCCTATCAGACTGCCCTTTGATTTTACGCGTATCAGTGGTGAACTAGCTTCCCTGTGTTCTGTGTTTTACTCAGATGTATGTTGAGAGCTTTTACAACTTGACTCAACAGACAAGGTTCTCTGGTCTCCAACAAAGGCTTCTTTCCTCCACTGTGTTAGTTACTAAAGTTAAATAGATACTGAAAAACCAAACAAAACATTTCAAGGGCTCTGTTTTTTTCTCTTGGTTTCTGTGTAATCATTTTATTCATTCCACAATTATAGCCTTTCAGGCTGGCCAAGACTTGGATGTTTTATATAAGGAGCAAACCAAATCCTCTGCTGCTTTTATTTTAAAACCTTGCCTTTCAGCCCTTATTCACATGCCATAACGTAGTAAGTAGCAAACAGAAACCCCAACTTTCCCTTGCCTCCCCCTGTCCCCACCACAAACTCTGCGTATTACCTCGATGTTCTTCCTTGACTGCCAGTCAGCGAGGAAATACCCTCCCTCCTCACTGGCGCTATGAGGGAGTACTGTGCTCATCCAGTGCTTTTTCATTCAAACCCTGGTGACCAGTGGGGAAGGGTTAAAATATCTGTTCCACACAGGCCAAGGCAGGGTAACCACACAAGCACTGCAGAGCCACCCTGGGGCAGAGTTTTATTCCCCCTCTCAGGATCTGCTTAAGCTTCTGTATGTGGTGAGTAGAGCCAGGCCACATAAGTCTGGCCAGCTTCCATGCCACGGAGACTCTCAGGCAGTGATCTGACTCTCAGACAACAAGGGTGATTGAGGCAGCCTCTCCTACGCACACAGCATGCACTAGAATATGGTGGGTTGCTGAGTTAGTTTAGTCACAGTCCCTGGAGTATCTGGTCACACTAATAACCTGTATGGAGACCTCAAAAGATGTTTCCAATATTCTGCCACATCTTTCTGTTACTGCTTAAGATACAGTGTTTCCTAAACACTCCAAATGTGGCCAACTTGCCACAGCTGGAGGGTTAGCTGCTCTCCTGAAAACTGCCACCTCTGTATATGAACGGAGGGAGGCCTTCGTCAGATGTCCTAAGAATTGATTATTTTAAGATAGGGCTAGGGCTGCAAATAACTCTGGGAGAGGGTCCTTCAAAGGAAACACCACTTCGCGGATCCTGGCTACAAAACTCAGGGTAGAGAATTTTGCAGAGAAAATAGACGGATTTTAGAAAATGTGCATGAAGGGTGCTGTACAGGGGATAGACTGACAAATGGGGAAGGAAAGAGGTATTCGTTTTCCTTTCATGCTGCTACATTATCTCCAGAATGTTTCTCATTTCCAACCTAAAGTGGGGGATTTTGGTCAGGGCACCAGTGCTGATCCCTGGTGGTTACTCCCATGGGAGAGAGCAGTTGGCACAGGCCAAACCATCTGCAAGGGAAAAGAAAGCAGGGCAAGAATTTAGTGCCTGGACTAAGGAGAGGGGGAAACTGGAGCTCCCTCTCTCTCCTGTTACTTGTAGGGACCTGCTAAAAATTGCCTGTTTACATTTTTTTGGCATAACCCTTAACCACATTTCTTTCCTCAGTTAAGTAGAAACTGATGCAACAGAAATCCAGTTGGAAGATCCCACGATAACCCTTCAGTTGTGTACCCCTTTTGCCTACTCCAGTGTGAGGGGCATGACTCCTTCTCCATCACAGGGAGCTATGAGCTTAGCACTGAACACTGCTGCTGTTAAAGTGACTTTGTCTTCTCTGGGATAACAGCAGTCAAATCCCCCTGTCTCCCTTCTTTACAATCAGGAGCTGCTCTTGAGCCCTGAGCTTTTAAATATGAAGTATATATGACCAAACCTCACTGTTTACTGTATGGGGTGTTTTGGCCAACTTGGCTTCCCTGAACAAGAAGAAATGAAAGGCCAAATATGACCATTAATAATCATCAGGATGCTGTATTTCATTTCTATATACAATTACAACTATTTCCTGGAAAAAATAATTGGAGAGGGAATCCCAGCATCAGTTCTGCACAGCCTCCACACTAAGGAGCCCACAAACTGCCGGCCCATCTTCAGGCAGTCTGTCATGCTTTCCAGATGTCATTTGTGACAGCTTAAGTTCAGAGAAAAATACAGCTGCAGTACCAGCTCAGCACTTTAACCTAGTACCTGACTGCAGGAAAGAGCCACACATATTATGCTTCCATAAGCAAAGCACACGTYTTGTCTTAAGTCTGCACATCTTCTGGAGATTACATCCAGAGGCTGGGATTGCGATATGAAATATTTTAATATAGAATCACTGCAGCATGATCCACAATGTGATTAGCACAGCACAGCCTCAGTCGGGATATTATGGCTTAGATTATTCCTATTAGTTTCCAACTGATCTTGGAACGCAACTATTACATCTGATTTTAATGAAACTTTAGACTTCGTTGTTTTCAGTCAGCTAATGAAATAGTTGAACCTTCCCATGACTTGCTGTAATTATAACAAAGGCTGTGCATTATCACGAACAATGCTAACCTCTTTACAACATGTAAAATTAATCCTCCAGGACTTGTGTACCGATATGTTTGGAAATGTAAACTGAGGAGTGAAAAGAAATCCAATGCTACTCTGGTGAAACATGAACCTACCTGGCACAGAGGCTTTCACACAGTAACTTCTGGCACAGCCTCTTGGTTATATGTAACTTTATGTTAACAGGAAAAGTCACTTTAAAGTCTGTTTTGTTCATGAAAGCCTCAAGCACATACAGAGTTTAATCACATTTAGAAGATCAGTTTAAAGCACTTGTGAAAAAACAGAAGTGCATTATAAAAGAATATTTCAAGGTGGAGACATCACCATGGCCTTGAAAGTAGTTTCTTGGTTTCAACAAGTGAAGGAAAGTTTGCATTTACAAGAGCTTTTCCAAAGACTCTGGCCAGACACAGTACATTCAAGACTGAAAATGATTTCCATTGGGTGGCTTGTTTGCTGGCTTCTGTGAAACAGCCTGGTGGTCCCAGGACAGTTCTTACTGGACTAATGTTCTTCACACAAAAGCCACGACCGTAATTGGCATTAACTGTAATTGGCATTAACTGTTCCCCACTTTGGCAGCCTCATCTGAGAAACCAAAAACCAAATACACCATGTGGGCTGAATTGCCCATGATGGCCCCTCCACTTCAGCGCTGAGGGCATACCGAGGGTAAGGAGTTGCATATGTCTGTGGAGGGAGGTAGAGAACAGAAATTTCTTCTGTTGTCCAGTATCCTGAGAGACTAAAGGGCTAGCGAAGTGACAAGCACTCAAGGGACAGAGCACTACCAGATCCTCTTCAGAGAAAAGGTGCATTTTAGTGGTGGGCCCTCTATACAGGAAACCTGAGGTCTGTTCCTCTCTCTGCCACTGAGCTGCAGGATGGTCCTGGTCATACCAGTATCTCTGTGACTCCTAGCACACATACGTCTGTTTTCAAATAACATCTCTCTTGCAAAGCATTTGAGATCCATAGCTGAAAAGGGCTATTTAAATCTGGCAAACTCTAGTACAGAGTTTCTCAAACTTTGTAAATCTTTTTTAACTTCTTAGTGGGAAAAAACAAGCATCATCCTGTACAAAGTTGCCCTATTTATAACCCGATACAATTCTGAGTGGGTTTACGCCTTACTTCCATTTAGCCCTGTTCTGTCAGTTCCTTGCTTGCGGGCAAGGGTATATGTGCAGGCAATTTAATTTTTTAAACTTCTAGAGACCACCAAGGGTCCACAGTCCAAAGGCTGATAAGCACTGACCTATTAATAAGATCCTCACTGACAGAAAGAGCCAAGAGTGAATGAGGCTGAACTGGGTTTGCTCTTGCCAAAGCTTGCAGCTATATTGTTTGTGGCTGCACCAGTGGCTGATACTCACTGCTAACAATGGCTCATTTATACAGAAAGCAAACCCTAACCATGGAAAAGCAACCTAATTTGCCTTGAAGTATTTTAAAACCAAAGTCACTTTCCCCTTCCCAGCAGGTAGAGATAGCGAGTAACTGCACGGTTCCAGCAACACCACAAAAATAGTACAAGCCCATTGGGTCAAAAAATATTTCCCTCTTAACTACAGCATTGAAGACATTGTGGGTGTTTTTCTTTTCAAATCCCCTGGCTGACCTTGGCTCAATAAAGGCAAACAGCATCTTCTGAACTCATAGAACAATGATTTTATTTGCAAAGGGAAACAAGTAATAGGATGCATGCACCCCCTTGCCCCAAAATTTATGCTGAAAATTTCTGTGTTTTACCTATCGCATGGGCAGCACACCTACATAGTCATCTCACTGCCTACAGCATATGCATCAAAGCTGCTCATACACAGACAGCAGAGTACAAATGATACTGGGGCAGACCCACAGCCAGCAGGACAGTCAAAGCACCATTGATTTCAATGGAGTTGCAGTTTACAGCAGCTGAGCAGCTGCCTAATTATTTCTAAATGTGAAGTGGCAAGTGATCTTGGGAACACAGTGGGAAAGAGCACACTCCTTCTCTTAAGCCCTCTCTAGTCCACATTATATTTGCTCTCTGTTACTTTTAGCTGTGCAGAGAAGTCTGCAGGATCAAGATCTCAAGGGTGGCTGCTACACATGGGTGTTCACAGGCGGGCTCCATGCTAGCACAGGCGCAGGTCCATTGGTGGGACTTAGGCCTGTGTCAGTGAAATTTTGACTCTGGATTTTTGAGGGTTTCCAGTGTAAACAAACAGGCTGTACTCTCAGTTCCCTTTCCACCTTGATAAACAGTTATATATCAGTATTTAGTATGATTTTGACCACAGTCTTACAAATAACTACATCCTTTCACTCAAAAAAAAAATCCTTACAATACGATTCAACAACAGCAGGCTAAGGACTACTTCTTCCAAAGAATTATGAATATTCGCAGTACATACAGAAAGCAAGGAGAGTTTCATGCATCTTTCCATCAGAAGTTGAAATACATGGCTTTGGTCAGCTTACCTTTTTCATACCCCAAACCATCCAACTACTGTTTGTGAATCTAGCTTGAAACCTTTCCGTCTTGCCTGCCTTGTATTTTCATGCAGACACACATACACACTAACACCTCAAGCACCCAGTCTGAATTACTAATTTCAGAGGCAAGCTAACAATCTTTTGTCATTATTTATTTGCACGGCCATGTCACCAAGGATCCCAAAGGACGGGATCACTGTTGTGCTAGGCTTTGCAGAAGCACAGAACAAAATAATAACCCACTTGAAAGAATTTCCAGGATGTAGCTATAGACTTTTCTAAATGTCACAAGCTCAAAAGCTCACAAGAAGCAGAGACAATTACTGACCAGTCAGTTACCAGTGAAGTACTTAAGCCAGACTCCTTAGATTTCCATAGACGAAAACTTGTGGTTGTCTTTTAATGTCAGTTAACTCCTTTTTAACTCGCAGTCACCAACACAAAACTAAATGCCATGCTGGACACCCTTTCACTGATGCAGTCCCTTTCCCGCTATGTCATTCCATTTGGCAACATGAATTTGATCTGGAATAGACCATGTCCCTCCAGTGTTAAAATTTTATTAACAAAAGTATGGAAATTTCAAGTGTCATAAAGAGAAAGGAAAAGGGGTAAGAGATAAGAAGAAAAGAATTTGGGGGTGAAAACAGACAGTTAGGAAATAATCCTCTACAGGGGATAGAGGACTATATGCAAAAAAGCCAACAACTTGTAAATATGGTTGAGCTACCAGCACACAGGATTTCCTCATCATCTCAAAAATTCAAGTTCATACTGTCCCTTCCCTGGATTTCGAGGGCATTATGTTCCTCAACATTAATAAGACAACCAGTCATTTCACTGTTATGCAATATACTCATTCTCTCTCTCCATAAATAGGATAGAAGCACTTTTGTTCAAATTTTCCATATAGTCACCTTTGGGCTGAGGTCTGCTATGGAAGAAAATAAAATTTTCAGGGTAGAAGTCTCTCAAACTTTAAAGTCCCTAAAAACAGGGATGCACAATGAGACTTGGGTAACTTCACTACAGCTACTGCAACAGTTCCAGCTATAATACCATTTCAGATTGTAAATGAAAATGCCATTTACTCTTTGGAACCTCCCAAATGGTATCACTGAAAATGGTTCCAAATCTATTCCACAATGTTGCTGATCTACTCACCAACTTAAAAGAGCTCCAGACTTAAACTAAAGCAGCAGGCCTACAATCTTAAGATTTATGATAACAGTCTGCTCTTCAAACCAATATGGTACATATAGGATGTATAATGTGTGCTGCAGAATAACAACTTCATGCCCCTATTAATAGGGAAGGAAATAGAAATAACAAGCTTATGACTTGGCCTTTCATAAGACAACATTTCCCTTTCAGGAGTAGAAAGTTGCCTTCTTTTTCCTCTTCTGACCTATTTTGTGGTACTTTATCCTGATAAATAAAAATATAGAAATAAAAACGCTAGTTTATAAAAAAAAGAAATAAATTTCTTTCATAAAACTAGTGAAAAAGGGCAAACCTCTCATGACATCCTGCAGTCACTGGTATGTTCAGAGCTACGTAGTTATAGATATTTACAGAGTGAGCTCTGGGGCAGTCATCAGGTTTTCTTCTCTGTTTTTCTAATGCCCAGCACATCTGAGGCTTGCTCTCTGTAGCTTCTATATGTATATGTAGCTTCTACCATACCATACATCATAAATAATAATGACTGATGCTTCCTTTCAGTGATGATAGCCAACAATTTCTGCTTCTGATTACAAGCTCTCATGTGGCTATGAAGTTCGGCTTTTGCAAAGGATATCTTCCCATACACAAGACAAAGCAACATAAGGCTGCTATTCTTTACATGTTCTTGGGGCTCACTTTTCTCTAGCCAGCTAGGTATAAGCCACTTAAAATTTGTTTAAAACATCTTAAATCACCTTCTGTCACTTTGATGTACAAAATGAATCAAAACACTATAAAAAAACCTTGCACCATAAGAGCTCTACTTCTTTTTGACTTCCCTGGTGACACGATGAGCGGAACAGCAGTAGTACTCCCATGTGAAGGAAGGTTTCCGACTGCATAAATGGTACTGCTGAGGGCTGCAGGGAGTGAACTCTTCTCTCCTACTGTCTTCCTCAAGAGCCTGACATGTGCTTGTTCAAGGGAAATTCTCCTTGTTCTTTACTGGTCAGTCCTACACCTCAGCAAGTAATCACAAAATCACAGAATGGTTGGGGTTGGAAGGGACCTCTGGATATCATCTAGTCCAGCTTCACTGCTCTAAGGAGGGCCAACTACAGCAGCTTGCCCAGGACCTTGTCCTGAGATGGAAATACCATCTCTTCTTCTATGGCTAGTAAAAAGCTACCAAGATTCCAGTACAAAGAAGACTTCAGGAGTCTTTCTTTAAGCTTAAGTTCTCTTTATGAATCTGTGAGGTGGCTATGCTTCTGAACTGGCAGTCTGCTGTAGGCAAATACTGTGATGTCCACCCCGAATATTGCAAACACTGCTGATAATATGAACTGTGCCCAAGCCATTAGCAAGAAACCAATGAATCTCCTTACTCTTAAGACCATGAGAGATATAGGAGTCAAGTGGATAAAGCTGAGCACTCAGAAGCCTGTTGATTAGTGTTCCACTCTCAGCTCATATCAAGTTACTTGAAATATGTGTTTTTCTGTAAAGTGTTTTGAGATCTCACGGATACAACAGTCCTCAGTCCCATTCAGACCCACACTAATTCACAGCAGGCCATGAAGTGCTTTTAAAACTGCATTGCATCCCAGAAAACATGATGCATGTGCCATTTTTTAACTATGCTTATTATCAGATTACACAAAATAACATTCACAGAAAATTACATTTCGTAAATTAATTCAGCATAAACGATGCAAAGCTGCTCAGAAAGATAATTCCTAAACAAAGCTACAGCTATTATAGTCCAAAAAGCCAATCTAGCCCACCTCAAGATAGCATTAAAATAAATCCAGAAAAGTTCTGTTATCATGAATGACGATGCTTTTTTCATACCCAGTCTATTTGCTTGTATCTTATTAGGCTGTTTCACCGAAGACCTATTAAAGTGTCAAAACACCAAAATTTAATATCACTTGGGAGACTCATAACTAACAGGTGACACCCTTATGCTGCATCCACTGATGCGAACTGACCTCTAAGTGAATAGACTAGCGACATAAGAAGAAAGAAGTTGTAGTCAAAAATATACTACCATCTACTATAAACACAAAAGTTACCATTAACAAGATTAAGAATTTCATTTAATAATGACTAGATACAATTATAATGGTTATGCTAACTTCCTTTATCAACCAACGCTTGCTTTTTGAAAACAATTTGAAAGGAATCTCTATTCCTCACATTTTCAATAACTACAGATGGATGACTCCATACAGCTAAGCCACCTCTTAAGCCAGCAGTCATGGGAAGGATCTGACTAGGTCCCTTACAGCAGAAACTTTTCTTTGGCTAGCTAGAGAGTTTTTTCCTTTAGTTCTTAGGCATTTCCTTGAGTACTATTAAAGCACAGCAGCCAGTATTGAAAGAAAGTTTGAGAGACCCTATGCTTGTAACTGGATTTTCAAGAGACAGGGAAGTTTGACTTTTCTGAGGAATTAAACAGTAAAAGAGGCTGATTTCAGAGTTTAAGCAAGCAGCCTACAAAAATATGTAGTGAGATACTGAACAGAAATATAATCACGTCTTGTGAACTGCAGAGTGCTTCCTTGTGAATTTTTACTGGCTTCTTGTGAAATAGGGAGAGATGGAAAGCTACTTCCAACCTGTGTCTAACCTTCCTGTTACTTTGAACATGCTCATGCACAGCCTCAAGCTGGAACTTACTAAGTTGAGAAAATTATTTGAATTTTGCCTCCTGGGAAATGTAACTGAGTGACGAACAGACAGTTTTCCAAAGACCCCTCTTTGACTGAGAATGGCCCAATTAAAAAAATATTTTTATAAAAGGTCCCTCATGGTCATTTCTCCTGATAGGCATGCCCTAATTCTGATAGCAGTACCACGTTCATGCTGAGAGAGAACAGGAGGCCAGAATATTGCATGTCTGGCGACACAGCAGAGGATGAAGTCTTTACCCATACGAGATGTAACCTTTAGAGATAAATAGATACTGTAGTTGTGAAATGAAAGCACACAAGACAAGTTTCCAGGGTTCTCTGATGCCAGTTTCAGTTCCTATGGAGCAGTTTTGCCACAGGCATTGATCCTAACTGAAACCAGAGCAGGCAATCCTTCTTTCTGTAGTGCGTGCAGTTTCATACACATAGCACTCACCTCTCCCGTGCCATCCACAGCAGGAACTAGCAATGACACTGCACATCTTCCCAAGATCAAATGCTTGGCAAATACATATTAAAAAAAAAGAATTTGGAAGATTTTGTAAAATGAATCAACCATAAATATATTAAAAAGAATCTGACAGCCTACTTGCTCTGTTTGAATTACAGGAAGATTAAATGCAATTTTTTTTCCAAGTTGGGAGAATTTCCAATGGGAAATGATGGGTGGCCTGGTTAAATAATCACAGAAGTGTTTTTAGCAGCTGTTTGTATTAGCATATACTTGAAAAAGCTGGAGCTAGTCATCAGCTTTAGCCAAGAAATATTAGTATTCGATTGCACGTTAATAGATAACTTTGTCAGGCTAAGGGAGCTGAGAAGCACATTATACCATTTCCAGGGTAAGAACAAGTTCATCATGCTAGAGGTAGTTTTAATACCCTCATTTAATAAATACTCACTGTGGTGGGCAAGGAGGGGGCATGGATCATACATTTCATTTGGGAGGTGTGTAAAATAGTTCAGGATATGCTGGTTTAAGGAAAATATAACCTTAAAGTAATTATTTGAAGTGGTGTGCTCAAAAATGAGTAGTTTGGAACCCCCCAGCTTCATTTGTTTAAAAGTTTGGATAAGAAATTTCCAGTGATCAAGGCCTGATCCTGAAATGAATCTTTTCTTAGGGGAGAGAATATAAAATATGGGTGACCTGAAGCTACTGTGACGATTTTGAAACAGAGGCATTCTCTGAGAAAAGGAAGAATGAAAGCTCTTTCAAGAAAGCTTCAAACAAGGTTGAAAATGACAGAAAAGAGGCTGTTTTGATTGGGCTCTGGAGATTTAACGTATCTTTTGTAAAAATCCGATCTGCTATTACTGTCCTCTGAGCAAGAGAGTTTATTATACTTTCATAAGGACACAAATAGCTTATTTGAATATTGTGTGTTTCTATAATTGATTGCTGACAACATATTACTGAATTCTGTAGCTGCAAAGGATTGCTCTGCATTATTGTTTGTAAAAATGGTACAGTATGTGAAGCACTTCTAACAAAGATGGAATGACAACATTGCAGCCGCAAGGAGATCACATGTTGAAGGCCAAATCCCACAGATGTTCACTACTGTGAAGATATCCATCACCACAGTAAGGACAATGCCCAGTTACAAGCAGTCACAGGATTAAGTTATGCAGAGTCAGCAGAATGACTGAGAATGAAGTGCAATAAAAAGAAGTGAAGATGGTATGTCATTCATGAAGTCCCACTCAATGGATCTGTTTGGGATGCTCCACACATGCTGAGCAGTGAGGCAGCACTTGGACTTCCACTGGTCATAAAAAGTACTACATTTCTATAAGCACAAAAGTATTTAGTATCCTTTTCCTTAAAAAAAAAAAGAGCAACAACAAAATTCATTTATTACTCATTCTTGCAAAAATCTGTGCTGGTTCCTGAGTCAGGTGAGTAAAAGCTCTACTGATAAATCAACTCGCAACATCGTCAGAGCAGATTCAGCAAGTCAATAGGAGTTTTGCCTGAGTAAGGAGCACAAGAGCAAGTTCTTCTTTATCATTTCTATGTTAACATCCCACATATTCAGAGATCCAAACCAATATGTGGTTCTACCACAACAGATAAATCCCAGTTATAATCGGAAACTAAACAAAGCTGTACTCAAAGTAAGAGCTGCAATCACATGTTGACATAATGCACAGTGGGTCATTGTATCCCACAATGACAGAGAACAACCATTGTCAAAATTCCCACTTGCTGTATCTGACAAACAAATTAAATGATCTCAAAATATTGTCTGCACCAAGAAATCCATTCAGGCTTTATCACAACAGAGCTGAATTTAAGAAAGAGTTCAGTATCTCCTTGTTTATAAAGCTTTAATTTTAATACTCTTGGGTTACGCTGATGGAATAAACAAGAAATGTTGCTATTCTGTCCACCGTGGTTACGAATTAAAGCCCTCTTAAACACTGATGGGATTCACTGGGTTCCTATTACAGGCTCCACAAGACAAACAGACCAAAGATCTCAGTCAGGAAGCACCATCCAGTACTGTCAACCTCTTCAGCACATTTGGTTGGCAGTTTGCCTTTTAGTCACATAGTTAGGACTCAAGTTCTGCAGTAAATTCACACTCACCTATACATACAGACAAGGCTTTAAAGACTTTCCTTGTTGAGGAAACTAATAGCTAGAATGCACTAAACTGAACATCCTAAGAAACARGACACTTCTTGACAGATTCTTCAAGGGCCATGCTGTGTCTTTGTGCAGTGGGTGTGATATATGTTGTCTGTGCACTGCCCAGAAGATGCTACTGTTATATCATTTATTCTCCCTTTAGTTCAAACAGACTAAAGCTTCTGGCTCTATCAGTCCATATCTGAGTCCTCCATGGCTTTGGTCTGGGGCTGGGAGACTGGCTATGATGTAATGCATGACAGTTTTCTGCATTAAAGGTGAGGTTTTGAAAGGAATCCTCAGGTAGTCATATTTTCCAGTAAGGTTGGCAGGTCTTTCAATTAGCAGTAGGAAGTGTTGTGCTTCACTGTTCCATATCACAGTGTATCTATAACGCAAATCTGTTGGGGCCTCAAATGCTTCTTGGAGATTCCTGAGCTTCCAGAGTGAAAAGGTGTTTATTGACATCCGCCCCAGTTTAGAGTTCTCCTCTTGGTGAGTTAATGTCACACATGACTGATCATCTCTGCAAACATATCTTTGCTCAAACATTTATTTTAATCTTTTTTCTAATGAAATCTAGAACTTAATTTAAAACATGCATTGTACTGTTTCCACTGTAACGATAACACCCTTCAGGTCTACCCATCCATCCTCTAACCTATTGCCCTACTCTTGAAGAAACTTTTCTTGGCCTAAGTAATGGGCTTTTTAGGACATTTCTGAGCTGCACAGAGAAGGAAAAATACCGTAAGACCACAAGGAAACACCAGCTGTTTCAGAATAAGAAGTGAGCTAGGCAAGTAAACATTAACCCACCATTTGGTACATGTGTACGGGACGGGTAAAAATTGTATAATATCTTGCCAGGTCTTACAGAATCAAGGTAAGGTAAATAAGCCAAATGGCTATCACCAGAAGATACAATCAGAGCTTTTCATAGATTATCACTTGTAGAAATGTAATAGTTTAGGCCCAGTAGCACTGCAAGTGTCATGCTAGAAACTGAGAGATGTTTTTCACCCAAACAGTATCTATTTCATTTCTTTCATATAGCTTATCAGGAACATTTCCTGTTTTTCTGTATTTTTCTGTTAGAATGAATAGAACTTTTTCATATTCAGGCTCTGTTGACTCACTTGTTCTTTTTGATTAACAAAGACACCATCATGGCTGTGTGAGACTATTTCTACTTTTGGAGGGCATGTGGCGCTAATGGTGGCATGAAATTCAGGGCTTTGTGAAAATCCATCTACCTATGTAGCTACAGTTATTTTTCCATGAGGCTACCTACAGTGCTGAAATCTTGATGATTAGGCTAAGAAGCATTTTAGCATCATTTCTGGCCTGATTTGGGAAACAGTTATTTCAACAGATATTTCAAATATCTGCCTATGACCTTCTAAGTAAACAGACTGTATCTGCCTACTGAAGGCACTGTGTACTTTGTTGTGTATTGGATCTCTTCTTGCTTCTAGGAATCATCTAAAGATCATTCAATCTCATCTCATTATGCATTTTCTAAGAAGGTCTTTTGGTTTTACAATTTTCAGTTACTGAACTTTTCACTCCAGTTCACCACCCAATTTCAGATGAAGCATTCATTGCCTAAATCACAGTATTTCTGAGATTAATTCTAAAATATCTCATTTAAAAGTTAATAATTTCACCATAATGGTAGCCCGTGGCACCCTGACACCATTTTATAAAATATGATTATGACAAGATGACTCTTATATCTGCAATGAAGCACCACAGTTTTGGTAGGAGATCAAAAAAAGTAGCAGAATATCTTGAAGCCATACAGGCTTACAATATCACTCAGTTAATCACACTGACTACTCAAGATACTTCCTGCTGTATTTCTTGTGTTTGTCATCCTCCCTACTTTACTTATATGATGAAATTATTTACTGGGAAGTACCCAAAGCAATGGTTGCTGCATATCAATTTAAAAAAGAAAAACAGTTTGAGAAAAAAAAAGAAAGAGAAATGGACTTTGCACCTTGTCACAGCCTTAAAAATGCCAGGAACTAGTGGGCTAACCTGAGGCAGTAAACTCTGAATCAGGAAATACCTTGAGTAGCCTACCTCATCAAAAATTTCTGTTAACTACTTTTTGTTTACAGCAGGAAGCTCCAGCTCACATGTTTCAGGAGATTTCAGTTACAGCACACGAAAAGCCTCACACAGTGGGGTTATAGGTCCTTCCATTAAGAGTCGACTGCACAGTCTCTTACTGCTCGCTTTCAGGAGGGTGCTCCCAAAAGGGCAAAACAAAGGCTGATTTTTTAAATTTACTTCTAACTATACCCCTTTCTGATACTAATTTCTTTGCCTCCTTTCTGATTGCACCTTTAAAAGATTTGTAGACTTGTCTCCTCAACACACTTAATTGTTGCTTAGAAAGTTTATTACATAGTTGTTAACTTTCAATATGTTCCTAGTAGTCAGTTGGAATTTAATTATAGTAACTATCCAAATAAATTTAACTCTGTAGTTTAAGTAACAGCCTCTCTTAAGTAAATAACATTTGAATATTATCTCCTTTACTCTCTCATATACAGATATTATACTAACAACCTTGCRAAACATGCTATTTCCTAGATGTTTGGTCTTATTTTATATTGTTCTAGCAGACATTTAATTTGTTAGAATCCTAGGATCATTCAGGTTGGAAGGGACCTCAGGAGGTCTCCGGTCTAAGCTCCTGCTCAAAGCAGACCCAGCTATAAAATCAGACCCAGTTGGGAGAGATGTACAATCATTCCCATATTAAATCATCAGGCTCGGAGCCTTGGTACAGGACCGGAATCAGGTGATGAGCTGCTGACTGTAGAGAGCATTGTGCCTTTAAGCAGAGTGGGTGTTCTAACTCCGAGTACCACGGACTAAGGAAACTGGTGTTACAGAATGATCATTTGGGGTTAACGTATGATATTTGGAACATCTGAAACCTGTTATTTTTCCTAGCTGAGGTTTATCCTCAAGCTTCATAAACTTTCCATTTTAAATTATAGAGCTTCCTTTTTTAAATATAATAAACTTTTATCTTAAAATGGTGTGTGCCTTTTAATCATTCCAAAGTATTTGCTTTAATTAGGTTTTAAAAACCCTACAGAAGACAGCATTGTTCTTAATTTTGGCTGTGAGAGTTTGTTCTGCATTCAGCTAGCAGCAGCTCCTAATACCCCCGCTGAACTTCAGCCAAATAGAGCATTTGAGGCAAAGCAAGATGGCATGAATTCAAAAAAGACGACTTGTTTTCATGAAAACATTGGTCCAGTTTCATGGCATTATCTATAATCCTTTGCTTTAGTAGAAGAAAAGAGTTTTCATCTTCCTTTCTCTACAGACATGCAGCATGTGGCATTCTTGGATTGTCAATATTATCTTGGTTTTCCCAAGCAGCATTAAAGATTTGAAGATTTGCAGAGTACTGAGCACCTCCAACTCAATTAAAACCCTTGGGAGCCGCAAACACCTACCAGGTTCAAAGGATATATCTCACAAGAAAAAAAAAGAAAAAAAGAAAAGTGTTCTTAACTTGGGTTGCTGGAACCCTCAGATTATAATAACCTGAGATTATAATAGCAGTAAAGACAAGACAATTACGACTAACTCAGCTAAAGTAACAGACTATTGGAGAACCTGGAGGCCAAGCCAAGCATTATCCCAGGTTAAAACCTAAGATGCCTTTTTTTCTCTGGCATTTAATTCAAGGTAGCTAACTTGGCTTGGCCAGTCTGAGTTAACACACTACAGAAGTTTTGTCAGAGCAGGAATAAGACTTTTCCATTTGAGTAATTCAAATAGTTCTGGCCCTTTTCTGGTGGGATCATGCAAACAAAAACTGAGATGGGAGAAAGACTCTGGGCTGAGCAATTTTCTGTATCACTCCTTTATTTACTGCACCTGTATGTCAGGACCACATAGCTATGCTCCAGCAAGATGGTTAGTCCATACTGGACTAACTGCTGGTCAGAGGCTGAGGTTTTGAGCTTGACATGGAGAAGTGTGGGACTAATAGTCCCTCTTATTTTTTCTGAAGAAGCATTCTAGCCAGGAAAGACTAATACTGCTTTTTTATATAGTACTCTTCTTGGTGGGGCATGGCCACTGGAAAGCATAACTCCCGCACAGCCATTTTGTAAGGGTTTCCTATTACTCCAGCTGTACATGCAGAAATAACTAGAGATGCTCCATCATGAAAAAAAAAGGAAAGCTATTTCCTCTAGTTCCTTCTGGGAATATTGTAGAAAAAGAAGAGGACATAGCGAGGCATGTTGGCCCTTACCCTTCTCCCACTCAATGCAGCTGAAACTTCATAGGTTTCAAAAACAGATTTCTCAAATTGGATCGAAGCATAGGGTTATCCATGCTCACATACACAGAGGAGTGAGTGGTTGCTTTGCCTGTGTTATAGTCTTTGGCCCTCAAAAAGAAAGAATGGGAACCAAAACATCTTAATTTAAGGATCAGCTTAACGTAAGGGTCATAGAGTAATTGCATTTCCCTTGTAATGAGAGTGCTGGACCTTGAAAAATAAAGTTGCTTATAACACAGATTCTTGGTTTTAGATTGCCCTATATTCCAGAGTACATAGGTTTTCTGCATTAGCATTAGGTTCTTCTTCAGTTAGTCTTTGTTCCTGTTTGTGCTCTTAGATGTCAGTTCTGCACAGGAATAATGAGGCTAATAAACCTCACAGATGTATACTTGCCTAGTGACATTTAAGAATTCTGAAGAGTGAATTGTATTATTTATTAATCTGGCCTCTAGTTCAAATTTAGTTACAGAACGATAGCCTCTGGTGTCCTACCTAAAAAGAGCTAATGTAGCCCTTAGATGATCTGACTTAAAGTAGACTTATAACTGAAGAGTAAGAAACATCCAAGCAAAACATGCTTTCTGAAAGTGCCCACCTGACCTTTTTTTTCTTATTTTGGTGAGCTGGTGACATTGAGGCTGAATATGCTCCCACTTTCACTACTGCAAAGACTCAGTTTGCACTAGCATAAGCAACGTAAGGATATGCTGAATTTTAAACACACAACTCTCCTTAGTATGTCAGTGTGAAACTACTGACATACTTAACACTTGGTATATACTTAAGTATCTTGCCACTGTGAGACCTAAAATACAATTGTATCCCACTGAGATTGCTGTAGTGTTTAAAAGAGAAGAGATTCAAACTGGTAAATTGTAAAATCAAGCCATGGGATCAGATTACCTTTTATATTATGTGAATGTGTTTCTCTGGCAGTGGGCAGAGACCTGAAACTAAATGTCGCTGTGATACTACTATCTGTAATGATTCCCTTATAAATTGGTGCAGTATATCGCTTGTTGACAAGGAGAGTACAGATTAGAAAGATTTTTTTTTGCCAACAAGCAGTATTTTCTAACTACAGTAACTGATGTCAATCATGCAAAGGTTGAAACAAACTTCCCTTATTCACGTTTGAAGAATACTGCCTTCATGGTTTCTTTTGCAGCCTTTAAAAGCCTTTTTTTTTCCCCAAAAAAACCCTTAGGGCAGCCCTGAGTTACTCAGCAGAAGGAAAACAAAGAGGAAACACAGACAATATGATAGAAAATGTCTAAGGAGAGTACTTGGGTTTTCTTCTACATCTCCTGAGCCTACATTTCCAACAGAAGATTCTCAGCTGTAAAACTTTCTTTCTTTTTCCTATTTATTGTCTAAATAAGCTTGGAAAATACTCTCTCATGTCCTTCTTGTCTACTTTTCTACTTTTTCCTGAAGGAGGCAACTGAAACCAGAACTGGGTGCTTACTGCAAAAACAATTCACACATCTTTGCATAGAAAAAAAGTGATGTTTTACTGGCTTTGCAACCTCTTTCACTTTCTCCATGCAAACATTTATAAGAGTAAAACTGCGTTCATAAGAAAGTTTACAGAAAGGGGCAGGACTGAGAATACTCAAGCAGACTTTTTGGAAATGCCATGGTTTAGCAAGTACACAGTCAGTAAGGGGGAACCATGCCACATGACTTAAGTGATGAGGTACAGCATGAACATCAACTATTTTTAGCAGTATCATCACAAAGAATTCACAAGCAATTCACAGGCTGAAACAATTGCAAAAATTCAATTGTCAGAGAATTTTAAGCAATTAACTTAGTAAAACCTGTTCATGGAAACTTCATGGATGAAGCCACTGAATTCACTGACTGCGCAGCTCCAGCTGAAACTGGAAACTAAAGGGGTGAAATGTTATTTGCGGAGTCCTTTGGCTGGATCCTTAACAACTGGAAATTATCATAGCCTCAGTGACTTTAGGGAACTCATAAATCCTTCCTGGCTTTCATCGAACTATGTCAATGCAGACCAGCTAATCACCTGGCCTTACGCAGCTGTTGATTCACTGCCAATTTTTGTTGTGCTTTTATGAATAATATATAAGCACCTTGAGTTGCAAGTAGGCACTATTTGTTACACTGAAATAAATAGAAATAATAAGAGCAATTTGGCACTTGTTCTTTTAGTACCATGTACTATATAATTATAAGTCATTGGGAAATTCTAAAAGAAGCAATTTGGAACAAATGTTACTTATACTAATGTTTAATATTTAGACTGCTGGGTCAACAGAAAGAGTTACAAGAGTCATTTACGGTGGCCTAATTGAAGCCTATGAAAAATATATTTATAGTCAGTGGTGCTCCTCTTTTTCATCTAATGGGCTTACTGATCTATAGAGTCGCTATTTGATCAGCGCATCTGGCCCCACAGGCTTCACGGTTTGCAAACCACAACCTACTAATAAGCACCCTGCTGCCTGTTTGTTAAACAGATCAGTGCTGGCAGGCACCCAAAAACTCTAGCCTTTGAAACTTGGAGCTTTCAAACTTGCCCAGCCTATTGTGTGGCAAGAAAGACAATAAACTATGAACCTCATAAATGCTGAGCAATTAAACCTAAGTTAGAAATATAGCTGCGGTAATACAGACTGCTTACCTCAACCCAGTAGATGTCTCATTTCTTCCTTGTGCCATCCCTGCTAAAAGCCAACCAACCAACCATAAGCAGTTTGTATACACACTAATAGTTGAGATTTCACTGTAAACAAGATGGTGACTGCCTACTAAGGGAAATCCATCATCCAAGTTCAGCAACACAAGCGTCCTCACAAGCCTACAGCTCCTACTTTTTAGCACATCAAGACAATTTCTGTTCTAGACTGAAGTTCACCTTTGAGATCTGAACGCCTCCCTTTACTCCAATAAAGAAAAGGTGATTTACTTTTGATAACACATGTTCAGAAGGAGAAGTTTTCCTTTAAAATGGAGGGGCATAAAATCAGCTTGGCTAAACACCATTCTGAGTTTATATTTTGAAAAAAAAAAAGTGTTCTGCCTATGCCTGTAGCATGCCCCTAGGTGCTTTAAACTATGTTGCTGTGGTATATGTGGAATACATTAGGAGTCCATTAGGACTCTGGTAGTTTGGTCCCATTGCCTGGGGAAGAACTTGAAGAAGGCTATGCACCTGTGAGATTAAGGGGTCAGGAACAGCAGTAGGAGTTTGGGAAGGAAAAGATTATTCCTATAACCTTGGAGTGCATCTAGAAGTATTCCTCTGAGTGCCTCTAAAAGTGTGAATGATCAGAAGAAGATTGTTTCAAAGGAGGAGAAACTGATACAGAAAGGAAAGGATATGAGGGGCATGACATCTGTGCGTAACATTTTGGCACAACATTTTGCCCTTCATTTGTACAATGCTGTAAACCCATCCACCATGTAGGGCCCTTTCGGTAATGTTCACAGCATCTGGATTTACCTGTTACCTCTCAGAGGAACTGATCAGCCAAGAATCTGCTCTAAACTGAAAAAATAAATCTGGCTTCATGATTAAGCAGTATCCTAGCACATAGGAGTAAATTATTTAATTCTACATGAGTCAGCTCTGCCTTAGACGGGCTATAGCATAGCCTAGTTAAGTAATACAAAGAAAAGTCTCCACAGATGCTCCAGAGAGAACTGCAAAGCTGCTTAGGCAAAAGCACCAATGGAAAAAGTTAACCCATCCTTCATACTTCCCAGGACTCCCATCTCAGCAACCATCATTGCCCATAAAGTTAATTCAATTTATGTATTTTGGAGAAACTGCTATAGGAGAGAAAAAAGGTAGGAAAAGTTTCCTAAACTGGTGTCCTGCTAAACATACTTCATACCTGGTAAAAAGGGAAATGAAAGAATGGAATATACAGGACAGATGGGAGTCTCCCATATCTAACAGCTCCATTTCCAAGTGTTGAGGTGATTAGTTCTCAGCTGATTATGGTTTCACATGTTTTCCATGCATCTAAGACTTCTGTTTGGTGCTCAGGAAACATCCTTGGAGGGACTGGGGAGATACACTATGTGCTGCCCTTACTATTTTAAATAAAGCCATATTCATAACAAGTTGAACATTCTGCTTTTTTTCAGACAACACCAGTATGATAAACTCTTTGCAAAAAAGCAATTGTTCTGCACCCAGTACAAAGCCCCTTATTCATAGCCACAGGAACTACCAGGTTAATTTTTCTAACTGGATCATTAAATTATTTGCAGCATCTCTTTATAGAGTATGGCTACAGAAGAGACAGCTATCACAAGACACATTTATTTAATATATTTCTTCTCTCTGATAAAAGTTTGTAGGTTTTGGTACATGATACACATGCTTCTTACTGTACATTGTAAACCTGTCTGTCTAGGATGAGGGGCCAATTTATTTCAATGTCACTCTCTGGGGAAGTAAGGGGTACAAACATTAGGTCACTGGTATTTTCTGGTGATATAAACTGCAATTCCTATTAGCTGAGAAGATAAAATGAGTTAATCCTTTATATACATCCCCAAAATACACACAATTTTGAGAGCTCTTGGACTGGAATAGCAAAGATGATCATGTCTGTGTGCCTTGGCAGAACACTGGCTTATCACATAAGTTTACAGCTCCATAGAGATCATTTATTTCACCATTTTGTTTCAAATGCTAACCCAGAGGGGCCTCTGCAGGGATGGAGAGGGTGGTGCATGTCCAGGATCACTCCGTTCCCAGTGCCTCAGTTAATAAGGCCAACAGTGACATTCGTGGGGGAGGTTTTAGAGGTACGTGCATTATTCACTAAAAACTGGACAAAAGCTGTCTAACAGCAAGCAGCTACAACCAGTTCTAGTTATTACTAATCTTGGTTGAATCCAAACCTGCAGCTCAGAGGGGAAAGTCATACTATTCAGTACCGATCCCCAGGGACCTCCCACCAGTATCTAAGATTGGTTATTGCTGATCTAAGTTTTCTTTACAGTACTAGTGTCCTTGTTGGAGTCTTACTATTTTTATAAAAAAGAAAATTATCTGTATGGTTTTCATATCTCAGATGAAATGATCTATCCATAACGCTCATTGCTTGAATTTTACAATGCCAGCAGTCCAGACACAAGAGAAAAACAAGTAATCCATTTCCTTATTTGAAAGCCAGAAGCACATAATGTTTATTAATAAAGAGCATGGTTTACATATATTTTACTATTATTGACCATAAAATGGTGTATACTATAAGCAAGGGTGAAATTTCTAACAAATTAGCCTGTGAATATCGTGTTTAGTGGAATATATGAACTTTGGTTCTTTAAAAAGCTTTAGGGCCTTATTCATTAAACATGTACGTATGCAGCCTTTCTGCTGAAACAGGATTTTGACACATAACGCAAGGTTAAATAACCTTGAGATACACAAAATACAACAGCTTAAATGCTCCAGTTCTTTTAGCTTTTAAGAAAGGAATCAAATGAAATATGAGGCACCTTCCTCAACCAGAGAACTCTAAATACATCCAGGAAAAAAGTTGTAATTACCCAAACACTTCAAAAATATAGTCAGCAGGAGAACAATAGTGTTTGCAGCATACATTTTTATCTCCCTGTGTCCTGATTTAGAGCACAGTTAGTCAACTCTTAAGAGAAAAGCCTCTACACTTGCTTTGCCTGGACAGCCTATTGCCACTGTGCAGGCTGGCAGTCTTACTGTACTGATGACCTGAGGATTTGGACCTCACTTTACAGTCCAGCTCTCAGCAAAACACTTCAGCATGTTTGCAAGCCTCACTGACACCAATGGGACTTGTACACAATTGTAAGTGCTTCCAAGTAAAACCCTGTTACACTCATATGACTCCATTCACTGGGAACAGAATTTAACCCATTGCATGGAATACTACTAGTCATGGGAAGCTGGATGGGGAATGGCTCAGTCCAGTCCTTGTTCAGTCAAAATATTTAGCGAGTTCCCTTAAGCTTAAGCCCATCGTGTAATTATATGAGTGCCTACTTTAATCTAAATCTTGCATCTGACTCAACGCCTGATCCAAAGCCAAAATTAAGCCTTTGAGACTTTTCCTGTCAGCTGAGATCTTCAGGGTCAGTATAACTGTTGCTACTTGCATTGATACCTAGCTTGCATTAGCTATTTGGGACTAGTCAGAATAGTGGCTATGACTTCAGTAGCATTTCAGTCATGGAGTTTGCAGAATTTGGTCCTTTTTATTTTGTTTCAATTTTTAAGTTTCAAAAGACCTGAATTCTTCAATCTAGATGGCTACAGGTGTCATAACCATAGTTAAGGTGCTGCAACCACTACTCTGTAGAAAGTGTTACTGTTGTAAGATAACAAGGCAAATATTATAATGTCACACCAGACATGCACTACAATACTCCTGTAATTCTGGACTGTGGATTTGCTTTGTTTTAATGTCAGAATGCATTCTCGTTTTAACAAACCTAAGAGTAGGATTTGCGTTAAGGAAATTTGTGTTCAACAAATCTTTTGGAGTCTCTCCCATGTAGACTGAAAACCTTAAAATTGATTTTCCCGTTTGTTGTTTAGGTTGATGCTGCCCTCTTCTGAATACATTGGTTCATGACATCCACTTCCCAGGAATTTCAGAACACTCAGAAATCAGGCAATTAATTACAGAGCAGTCACAGAATAAGAAAAAAGAATCCTATCTTTTTAATCTCACTCAGCTCTTTTCAATTTGAACAGCTTCTTTCAGAGAGAACTTGGTAAGGTGTTATCTTTATTTCAAGGCCTTCAGGAACTAGTCTTACTCTACTTTTATCATCTCATGCTGTCATGATGCAGCTTTCTCTCCCCATTCTGCAAGTAATACCAGCCTTCAACACCCACTTGTTACGCTTGCAGAGCAGCCACCTCGCACTTTGTCCCACCTGGCCTTCCACATATGAGAGGAGGTAACTGTAAAAAACTGTTTCACTGTGCTCTTCCACATCACCTCATATATTCCACCATAATGCCTATGAGATATCTGTCATGGTGTTCCACACAGTCTCTACTGTGCTCTCCTGCCCACGCACTGCCATTTACACAGTGACTGTAAGTCCTCCGGGGCAGGGACTACCCTTTTTTCTGGTGATGGTCAGCACTTAGTACTGTGTAATCTTTGCTAGGGCTCTTTGCTGTTGCCACAATGTAAATATTACTTTTGGCTGTCACAGAAAGAAATTAAGACAGTCATTGGTTAATAATATTTTTCACAATCAAATTTCTATGGGTATATTAGTGAATCTTGTGCTGTGGATGATGAACTCACATGGGGGAGCCTGTTGATTGCTGATGTGACTAATTTATGTCCACCTCTACTGGAGTTTGAAATCTGGTCCTAAATATGTTTGAACATTTGATAAATGCAAATTACTAGTGAGTATGAGGGAAGGGAAGGGGGATTAGAACATTCCTTTCTTTAAAAAAATTAAGTGAGGCAGCTTGATGGAAAATGACTCATATTTTGCTAACTGATAGACATACATCAGAAGATTAAAACCAGTTTTCCCAACTGGAATTTTAATCTTTGGAACATCTAGAATTTGAGTTTCTAGTTCAGTCCTGACTAGGACTGAAATCCTAGAAATCAAGAAATCAAGCTGTAATGATCTAGCAAGAGTCTGAATCAAGATTTGAGTCTGTTACTCTCAAAAAAAGTGGAGACTCCCTCCCTGAGCCCAGGATTGACCTCTATTCCTTCTTTAGTTATGTCTGTTGACTACTCAAATCAAATTGTTAAATTTTTAGAAGTACAACATGTGTGTATCTTTCTTCACTAAGCCAGTACTATGAAGGTTTTGTATCTTGATGCATTTCAGACTAGAATAGTACAAAAGACAGTTTCAGTTCTCAAGGGGGTTGTACAAACTTTTCTTCTGGTTTCAGTGGGTTTGGTTCACATCTGTGTTCACACCCTCCAACGTTTGAGTTTCACATTCAAACAAACCGATAATCTGCCAAAACTACGAAGTTTGTTATGCCCTGGGCCATATTAGCATGGGAGCTATTCATAAAGCACACAAAGGTTTTCTTTTTGGTGGGCTCAGCCTCACCAATGCCACACGAGCCCAATGCTTTACTAATCTCCTTGGAGCAAAGAGTCCCTTCAGGGAGCACTTGAAGGAGCAGGCCTCTAGACTACCAGGCATTAGGATACTGTTATTTTAGAGCAGTAAAATACAGCTAACTGCAGTTCACATGACCAAATGCCTGCCCTAACCAGTCAGAGCTTGTACTTGCAGCAACAGCAGTTAGTCCGAAGGAAGTTACTGGTAACCAAAGTAAAAAGGCAATGTAAAGCTATGGCACATGTTGTTTAAATAAATTACTACTTATGATTGTCTGGAAATAGGCTACTGTGCTGACACAATACCTTTTACTACTCAGCCCAGAACATCTCTGAAGTTGGGCATCATCTGCAGTACTGAACTCAAAGTGGGTTAGATCAATACAGAGGCCCAAACTTCACCACAGTCCCCCAAAGGGCACTTCTGTGTGTGCATCTGAAGTTGCGCTTGAAGAGTTGGGCAAGCAAACACTCCAGATGGGGTTTCTTTGTAAAGGAGCGTAACAGCAAAGCAAGCAGGGCAGTTACAGAGGCACAGCCAGCCCTGGACATCCTGCCACCTTCTGGCACAGCCACTCAGAGCTGGAGTGGTGACAGGGAGTCAGTTAAAGTAGCACAGAGGAAAAGAGGAGATTAAAATTACCCCAGAACTTGCCCTACCCATTGAAGAAGAAATAGCTACAGTGGATAGCCCCTAACACTCCAGGGATCACTAAAGGTGCTTCTGAATGTTAATATTCTTTTTTCATCTAAACAACTAAAGTCAACATTTTCAAGGGTTAGGTCAATTAGGTTACTAGGCACCTATTTAAGTACGCAAAGAAATCAGCCTGGATTTTGAGAGTTGCTGTAACACCAATTCACACCAAAGCCAGTTGAAGTCACCAGAAACTCAGCACTTCTGGCAACCAGGTTTCAAAGAGGTTTAAGATTTTTTTTTTACATTTTTGAGACCTGTAAATACCTTCCTGTTTTTAAAAAGTGTTGGGATTCTTTTAAGGCTAAGGGACATTTCAAAGGACTTTCTTACATGAAGTAAAAGGAATGAGCCTAGAGAGCAGGAAAACAAACCTACCTGAAACAAATGTGAGATGAGGGACAGGAGGGAAAAGTTATCCTAGTGCTAAGAAACAAGAACCTTGGGCCTGGGAGAGCAGAAACTCTGAGCATGGCACAAACTCCTGCTCCCCTCCCCTGGGCCAACACTTGGGCAAATCATCTAATCTCTCTGCCTCAGTTTTCTATCTACAAATGAGCTAATCTTACCAGGGTCTGGTGGGAATTAACAGTGCATGCAGAGCTCAAGAAAGATATAAAGCACCAGGGAGTACTGCACTGCCTACACCAAAAATTAAAAGATCATGAGCCACGCCACTCAAATCAAGAGATTTATAAAAAAATAAATTTGGGTTTCCTTTTATTGGTCCTGTTTTGAGCCTTCTGTGCACATTTTCATCATTAAGTCAGTTTACCTTGAGAACTTCTCTTTTAAAGAAGGCTGAGATTCTGATGTCAATCTATGGCTCCAAAGGAAAAAAAGGAAAATAGTCTCATTGAAAAAAAAAAAGTGTTCCTAATTTACTTGTAATAAACTAAGTATCATCATGTTAATGCTTTAATCTCTGGTTTGCCCCACACCACACAATTGGTTCTTGAGCAATGTAGTCAAACAGGCCAAGGCACACACTTCTGTTCTGCATTATTTTAAAAATGAAACATCACTTCTAATTTTGTTTTCTGTTTTTTCTAATTAAATATTACTTTAAGATGAGGCATTATCTGCTTCCTTCAGGATATAAATTCATCATGATATATACAGTGCTAATTGATGTAATACTTGAAATCTGTTCCAGTGCTAACAGGCACTAAAATCAAGCAGTGCAGAGTTGCTTGCAGGGGGTTTATTACACTGAGTAAAAAAATGAAAATAAAAAAGGAAGGAGCAGTGTCTCTTTGATGCTAACAACAGGCATCAAACATGCAAATAGTTAATCTCAGGCCAGAAATCTCTTTTAAGATCCCATCCACTGAAATAATGTAAGAGAACTGCTTAGCAAAAAGGATGGGATGGAGATCTGAAAGATAAGGTGCATGTTCAACTATAATATCAGAAATAAATGAAGGTGACTGATTTCTCTGCTGATATATCTATGGGGTTAAACATGGGACCACACAGATTACCATAAAAAAAGCCACCTGATACCTGTCCTAAGGCACTGATACTAATATATTAAAGCTCCTCACCCAGTCAGTAGTTCTGCTGCACTGACAGTACATCACTGGAAGTCACACAGGCTGATCCGTTAGGCAGAATATGTGGATGTGCCAGCAATTTTGCACGTGTTCTGGCATAGCCTGTCTTTACAAAGAAGGCAGACTCAGGTCAGAGCCGCCGTTTATTCCTTTCATACCTCCTATTAAAAGTCTCAGTACGACTGAAGAGACCATTGTTAGAAAAGGCTGTCATTTGCAAGCCACCTACAGTGTTTGGATGCCCAGTTTCTATTAATTTCAGTGGGATTTGAATTCCCAAATACTTTAAGTAGCACTAGAAATCTCAGCACAAACCTCTAGCCTCATTTTTGGCTCATTTGAAACTTCCATTGCCTCCAAAAGGAACTTGATTGGGTTTTATAATTAATCCTAGTATATGGGTAGAATTATATTGGCAATATCTCAGCCCTATAGCTGCTCCAGTCTGCCAAATCAACTCTTTAATCTGATAGTGAATTATTTAACCACCTCACCAGAGCCAGCATATCACAGGAACTTCAATAATTTCTATTTATGTTCTGAATATGCCCATGGCAGCTGTTAGAGCATGAATAATGATTTCCATAGAGATCATCTTTGCATTCCTGTACTAAGCAAAGACTGGAAGAACTCAAACAGACTGGGTGATTTACAGATCTCTCAACCTTAAGAGCTATCACAATCATCATCAGATTAATTTCTTCATTGGGGAAAGCCATGATCTTAAAAGTCCCACTGAGCAACTACACTGACCATCTGAAAACAAGTCAGGGCCAAGTAACTACTTTGGCACACAACAGTGAACAGAATTTTCCATTAAAAAGAGCAATGTGGGTCAGCATTTTCAAAATATATTTTTGTCCAAAAAATTTTCGGTATCAAAATTGCTTTACAAAAAAGTGTTATTTTTCATTTATTACATGAAATATGAATAAATTTTCTCCAAAAATACTCATCCACTGCTTAAAAGAACTCAAAAGAACTGATTTTTTTAAAATAAGCTTGAAATACACTTTAAAATCCTGTAATTAAGTAATATATAAAAGT
This sequence comes from Apteryx rowi, assembly GCF_003343035.1. Classification (NCBI taxonomy): domain Eukaryota; kingdom Metazoa; phylum Chordata; class Aves; order Apterygiformes; family Apterygidae; genus Apteryx; species Apteryx rowi. Next base: position 610,381 of record NW_020449886.1, read on the forward strand.
AATAAACTTTGAAAAAATTTTGAAACACAACATGAAAAATGAAAAAATGAAAAATTTTAGCAAACATTTAGAAGGTGTTAAGTCTACTTTGAAGTACTTCAAAAAATATGTACATGTTGACAACTTTTTGTTTGGCAATATGCTCTAATGAATAGAGAGACTGAGGAAAAGAGTGGCTAATCTTGAGCTGCTTTAGCATTCACTCATTCCATTAGTGGTCCACTTTGAAGGTTGACAGAAGCTCCCCAGTGGAAACAATAATGTGTCTTCAACACTATGTAACATCTATTGATGGCAGAGGAGTTTGCAGCAACTGCTACCTAGCTCTGGGGAACTACACAAATCTTGTTCCATTTTGCAGCTGATGCAGGTAGAGAGCAAACAAGCTGACAAAAGGTACAAACACTGAGTTTGCAGGGACAAGGCGTGAAGCCTTAGACCTACAGGTATGAAAAGCCAGTTTCACAACTGGCTGCACTGGAGCCAAGATTTCCTGAAACTTGTGTATTAATTCCATGGTTGGCTTTGCTCTCAGGGCCATATAGACCTAGATCCAAAAATCAACAGTGGAAAATAATACGTCTCCTATTCTTCATTAAAAGGAAGGCTCATGCGGCCATAAAAGTTATTCCCGACTCCACCAGTGTCTCTCTGTTCTTCTCTACACCTCCTTGTTTTAAGAAAGCTCACTGGTAATGGGAATCAAGGGGAATTTACCATTTCTTTCACGGAAGCAAAGTTCTGTCTCCAGTCTCCTTATTGCCTGTCAGCTTTTGAAAGAAACATTGCTAGAGGCAGAAATACTTATTAAAAAAAAAAAAAAGGCCAGCAGACTTCTAAACTCAGCTTTAAAAGTGTCCTTTGTTTAAGAGTKCTCCTGAAGTGTTTATGGTTTATATTGCTGAATTAGCAATTAGAATTTTATACTGCAGTATTTTCCTCAAAAGCAACCTTTGAGTAATTGCAAATTCTTAGAAACGTTTCATGTTTTAAAAGTCATATTCTACAGCTGCAATAATGTTCTCCAGGGCATGTATTAGAGACCATAATAGCACATTTTGGCAGTAAACAGCACATTAGCCATCAAAATCCATTATTAGACTACAGCACCCACYCTGTCATCAGGATGGGTGTCTCCAGTTCACTAGCTTTACCTAGTAGCAAGCCGATGTTATCACCTGTTCTCACAGAATGGATTTTAACAGAAATGGAGCCAAGCTGAATACAGCTGGGGTAGCTGAGCTCTGAGGGCTAGTGTGTCCATCATAAACGTGTGGGGGATTTATAAAATCTCAGTGTGCAGATACTGGGGTTTAGTAGTTTTGACAATAGACTTCAGCAAGCAATCTATTAGCGTGAATAGCCCAAAGCACACTTCATTTTCATAAACACTGGACAGTTAAACATGAAAGCCATAAAACTGGGGGTAGCTGAAGTTTTGAGTCTGTAGAAACAGCCAAATCTAGCATACATGACTTGGGATAAATGCTTCCAGTTGAGCTCAGTTCTGAAAGGATTCTGCTAATTTTCTATATGGTGTTTTTATTCAACTCCAAACAATTATAGTAAAAGCACTTAAATTCTCTGATGTCTTAATTAAAATAACAGACCCCCTACAGAGTTACTTACGTTACAATGGTGGGTAAATATAATAGTGGTAAAGTACTGCAGGAAGAGTTATATTCATCTGAAACTGAATATATAACTTTTTAGTATTAAAAAAACCCTTCCTCTTGCACCTTTATTTTCTTCTACTAATGTAAAGAAAAACTGCACCTAGGCTTAGAGCAGGTTAATGAAAAATTTGCTTTCATTGAAATGATTTAAATGCCTGGGACATCACTGTGAGTTTTAAGGGTTTGAGCCAATTCATTAACTGGTAAAATTCCCTTGCCTGCAGGAACATTTGTAAAAGAGCAACTTGAAACCACAATTCATATACAAGAAAAAAGATGAATGGTGCTAAATAACTCAATATTTTGCAGTTTGTCTTGGCCTTGTTCCTAAAGCAATGACAATCCAGCTCTGAAAAAAAAACTTCACTTGAGGGGAAAAAAAAAAAAAAAAGCTCTCAGTGAGCACCCAGATGAGGAACACAAGCAGAGGTTGACAACTTCCAAAAAACAAGGTAATCTTCGACTTTGATAGCTTTTTTCTGTCAGACTGAAGGATACAGAATCTGCTATCACAGCAATTTCAGAGTATATCTGACATAAGCTCGGGAGAAGACCATCCTTTCACAGGCTGCCCCTCATTGAGGCAACCTTGAGTGCATTTGCACCTYGGAAGAAGAACACAGGACTAGCAAAGAATCTTTGGACATGCCGATGCCTCAAAATCTGCTAAGCCTTTGCGCTGGCTTCCACCTCTAAATGCCTCACAGCTCTTCTATCTCTAACCCTCCCACCATGTCCTCCTCAGAGCAGGACACCCCAAGCACGGTGGAGTAATACCAGAGATACTAATTTAGGGGCCGGGGAGAGATGGAAGGCAAGCTTCACTGATGTGCTGGCTCTCTTAAATGCCTAGGGGGCTACACTATCCTGCTTTTTAATCCCTCTCTTCATTAGGAGAGGTCATAATTTTAGGAGAACATTAGCAAGTAACTTGGCATTTATTTGTTCTGTTTCAAGATGAAATAACGTACAAAGATAACATTAACTTCAAAGATTCTTCAAGAAGAATCGATTCCTACAACCCGAACCCTAGCGGGGAAGGTTCTGTGCATGACAATGAGAGCTTTCCAAACTCTGATATGGTACAGCTATCCCTTTCAGCCTACATCCAATTCCTGTTTATTACCTGTAAGTATTTATTACTGTAACCTGTGAGGAGATTGTCTATGTAGAGGTAACCAGGACTAGAAACCTAATAGGGTCACATTTCTCAGTACATTCTGCTCAATACATTTACAATCAAAAGAAAAATAAAGTCTAATTTCAGATTCCTGTACAGGAGAGAATCCAATGGGTATCTTTGTGCTAGCCCAGCATAAAGGTTGTAGCATCTCCATCCATGGAGATATTCAGACCTTGACCCTGAGCAGTCTGGCATAACTTTGAAGCTGAGTCTAACTTTGAAGTTGGCCCTACTTCAAGCAGGCTTCAGACCAGGACCTTCAGAGGTCCTTCCAACAAAAATTATTCTATGATTCAATGCCCCTTTACCCCTTTGCTTTAAATATCTAGAGATCACTTCTGCTTATGCCTATTGGTATCCATTTTGATAATCTGTGTGTTTTATATTTTCCAGATTATGCCTTACGGGTCCTGTCACTTGAAGGGTCTGGTATTTCCCCTCTTAGGATAATCTTAGCTTCATTAAAAATTTCCTTTCCAAACCAGGTCATAGAAGAATACAGAAATATGCTCAATTGTCAGAAGACTTTAGAAAGAAAGAGAGTCAGGATCAGAGAAAAGGTCAGGATCAGAGAAAGCCAGAGGTCAGGTATACCCTTTCCTCACTACTAAGCTTACATAAACGGACAGCCAACATTACAATCAGGGCTGCACGGTGGAACTGGAGCTCTCATTCAGTACAGCAGGCAAGCACATCCTGAACTATAAACCTAAGGGTTGTCACATTGACACAGCGGAACTATTCCCATAGTAAATTTAAGTATTTGGACTAAACAGAAGCCAAGAATAAGGAAACCTGAGGGTTTTCTGCTTGCTCTGCCCAGGCTTTGTGTAGTGGTCAAGTCATATTTATGCTATATCTCCACTTYTCGACTTACAATTCATAATACTTGAGCTCCCCAGGTGAAATCTGCTGTCAAAGCAAAAGGGAGTATTTTTCTAATTCAATAAACAAATGTTCAGCATTCAACTTGTTATAAGAGTTCTACTGAAATTAATAAAACCAGTTGTGTTATATAGAAAATATCCTGTACACAGTTTAAAACCATGGGCTTAATCAAAAGTACTGTGGAACACTGAAAATTTAAATGATGAAATATTAACAACCTTCCAAAGCAAAGCGAAAATGAGACAAACCATAAACATGAGGTAAGGATCTGTATTTTTCCAAAGTCTAGGATTCAGGGCAGCCCCCCATATACACTGTATGAAAAGCCAGGCCCCTGCAACCAAGAGCTGAACATACAGCCTGAGATGTCCAGAGTTGGATGTTAGGCCTGGCTCTCTAATACGGTCCACAGAAGTGTAATGGACTACACACAGATAAATCAAAGTGGGATCAGGATCTTCTCCTGGATATGTCGTGAGCCTCTAGAAATGTCATCAAAGGAAAGAGGAAAAAAAAAGACTGGAGGAGGGAGAATTTATTTTGCTCTTTGATTACACAGAAAGTGAAACCCCATTTTATGAAGTGTAATGCAAGTGATCTTAAAGAAAACTTTGAATCACTCTCACCAGTGACGCACCAATCTGTCTGAATCAGGACTTTTTGAATGTTTATTGCCTGAGAGGCTAGTTAGGCATTTCAGAGCTGTTGAATATATATGTTCATGCATGCTAAGTATGCATAGCACCCCACTAAGGTGCTATGATGCTGCTCTCTGTAGCAGAGAAGAGTAATTCCTGCCAGACCACACCCTGTGATCTGGAAGACAGGAACAGATAACCAAGATAGTCCTCCTGCTCTTGAAACCACTCAAGTCCACTGCTAGGGCTGGCGAACAACAGGAGCAGAGCAGCATAATCAGCCCTGACATACACACATGCCAACATACCATGGTAATATCTGGCTTCATAGCTCATGTTAACCTGCATAGTTCCAGTGCAGTCAAAAAGCTGATATTGATTTTTGCCAGCTGAAAGTCTGTCCTGAGCCTTAAAGCAGCTGGAGGACATGTTTGAATATCAAATATTTTCAATTTAAGATAGCTACATTTATCCAGCTGAACTTCTTGTTAGAAAGCAGTATTTCTTTATACCTGAGCATTGCTTTATGTAGCCACTGTATACAGTGGGTGCCCAAAGCACAGGCTTTGTGCTTAGAAGGGTCTAAATATATTAACTAATTTAATAAATATCAATGGTGAAAGAGCATGGATCTCTCCCTGAAGGTAAAGAACACCTTCTTAATGAAAAAAACTTGCAATAATCTTGGATCCATCTCCAATTTAGACCTTGTATTTTTCCCATCATCAGAGTTTCAATTACCTTAGCTATGAGCTCTTGGTTTCAATTTACAGAGCGTTAGCCCTAGGCTCCTCAACAGCATCTTCAGATCCACTGAGACGCACATTCTGAAACACTGAGAAGCTGGATGAGCATCAACAAAATCCCCAGTGACAAACAAAGACAACTGGTTGCCTAAATAAAAGGAGGAGATCCCCAATATTTAAGTGGATCCAAAACCATAGGGGCCAAAATAGTCCGAAAATGCTGACAGAGAACTCCCCTAAGGAAGGATGTCTACTGTTTTGTTCACATAAGCATCCTACAAGCCAGAGAAGACTAAGTGGTACCAAAAACACAAAAGCATTCAGAGGCAGACATCAAAATCATAGATGTATATAGATGTATATAGATGTTATGTGTTTGTGTAGCTTTTATTACTACAACATACCACATTACAAAGGGCAGAGAATATGTAGACAACATGCATTACAGTAGAAAACCATATGAACCAACAAGTTAACAAGACTGAAGAGTCATGAGGGCCACTGCAAATGCAAACAAAGGTGATGACCTCAGCTGGCTTCTCTCTCCAAGTAATCTTCTTAAACAAACATCCGCACACATGCACACACGGCCCCTGACCTTCCCTGCTTGAAGTCTCTGTCCTTGCTAATCTCCCTTCCAGCGCTGCGTCCCTGTGCTGACGGCATACCAGCCCAAGCACTTGAAGGAGTGTTAGCAGTATGCTCCTTTTTGGCACTGACTGCATGTGGCAGCTGCCTAGCTTGTAGTCAGCGAATTTTGCAGCTGGTCTGGTAGCAGTTGGCAAAAACCTACTGTCCAGATGGACATTAAATTTGCATTGATGTTTATAATATACCAAAAGTGAATAATCCTATATCAAAGTGACTTATAAGGACATTTATTTAGGGTCTTGTTTCTGACAGTTCTGAAGCCACTTTCATCCAAGTAATACTTATATATTGGCATTCAAGTAGCATTCAATAGATAGTTATTTTGCCATGTCTCTATTAATGTCTCTTTTAATCCGCATAAGGGTGAGTTCTCATCAGGTATAACTCCACTAACACTAAATATCTGGATAGCAGTTTTGTCCCATAGATCCATAACCTCAACTACAGTGCAGCAAGGTAGCTCTGTAGAAGTACACGTGGCTGTGTCTGACTTCTACCGGCTGATTTACATCACTGCAAGGTATAAAAGTGCCAGAAGTATTGTGAACTCACACAGCACAGTTGCAATAGGATACAGTGGGATACTAAGGCCACATTCTTAAAGATGATGAATTTTCATGGCGTTCTGCAAAGAAAAGCTATGAAAAATGACACCTTTGCACTCAGCAAATCTGGTTCCCATGTGTTTCCAAAGTGCTGAATGCTTTATTCACCCACAGGAAAAAAGTTCCACTGCTCTTGATTTCTGTTAACCCTTATATAACCCATAAATGAGGAAAGAACTGGAAAGTCCACTCCTCCTTCTGGATTATTAATAAGACTGCTTATTAAACTTCACCAATATCCATGCCTGCATAAACCCATTTAGGATCATAGGGTTGTGCTTGTGTTTGAGAGTGTACATCGTGCAAGGATCTGGCCTGCTGATGTTTCACTGCTTGCAGTGATGTGAAAGAATGGAATAGACTCAGGTCACAGACTGAATTTGCATGTGAAAAAACAAACAAATAGTCAGGGGGGATGTAAGCAAAGAGGAAAGGCCAGTGCCTGTCTGACTGCATGGCCTGAGCAGTGGACCACACCAGACAACGTAAATGCGTTCCCTACAGTGTTCTTCCTCCCACCCCCAGCCAACTTTGAAAATTCCCCTTATCACATGAAGATAGTAAACCCTACATGTCGATCACTTTTCAGAATTCACAGAAAACAAAATCATTCTTTCTACTGAAAGTTCTTCAGGTTTGCAAAACTGACACAAAATGCTGTAATGGAGAATGATGTGTCTTTTCTGAATAACCACCTGAACTGAGAAATAATCTTTTCCTTTGAAAATTATGATCTTTAAGGAAGGTCACCTTCATTTATATCTTCATTTGTTAGCACTTAGAGATTATCAGTACACAATCCATTTTTTCTAACAAGGCTTTAAAAATCTTAAATAGAACCCTCTGAAGAGAAACACAGGGCCCTGGAAGATTATTTTTGCTCTTGCAGAACAAGAGAAATTGGGACATTTTTAGGCCCCAAGCAGTAAAACTTCTGACCACTTTCTCCTTTTTTGAAACCAGGGTCAGATCAGCTGTTTGATGCTGCTTCAGCCCCTTCTCAAAACCGACTTAAACTGTGACCAAGTGCATCACAACTGGTGTAATTTTCATTCTTTATTCATCCTGCTCGTGAGATTAAGTGGACTAATAAAATTTTTCAAGCCTGTGAACCGATCACATGGTGAACAATACTGCTAAAAGAAGCCCTAATATTTCTATAGGGTAAGCAAACTGTATAGCCCATTGTGTTTCAGCAATCCAACGTCACTTGACTTACACATTCATCACTCATTCCTAGATTCCTCATCATTAAACACCCGATTCCATTCACTGAAAGCAGCACAAGTTTCACTGGGAGAAAAGTTACTGAATCAGGCATGACGGCTTTGCTATAGATTTGCCAGTCCAGTATAAATAGAATGCCTGTCACATACAAGTCTAATCGGATACAGTTAAAGAATGTATCTTAAACAGTGTCTGTTAATCACAACTAAACAGCTATTTGATGGAGATGAAAGTTACAGTGTAACAAGCAGGCACTTCAGAGGCCCATGGTACTGAAGGCAGCACTGCCTGCACTGTGATCCCCACTGATCCTACGGCTGCCCCAGTGCTGGGAGCAGCCGTGGGGACATGCCCTGCAAGGCAGCACAGCATTCAGAGGTGGCATGAAAGGAGCAAACCAGCAACCAGGAGCAGGAACATAGGTCTCACGTTTTCATTTCTTTCTTTAGATATCCCAGGTAATGAGAGAAAACAATCATGAAGAATGGAATTTAAGTCATCATGGAACAGAGAAACAGATCAACTTCACTATTAAATCTCCACAGTATCCAGTTCAGCAAGATTACTGCCTGCATTCAGCAACGTCAGTTGCCATCAACATGTCATTTAGATTCATTTCTTAAAAGAAAATTATTCTGTCAAGACACCAATTATAAATGTTTAAAACTTGAGCTGAGTCTGGTGCAAAACTGCAGTCTACATGAAACATACATCTTACAAAAGGCAGAACTTCTGATCAATTAACTAGAGCAAATATCTGCAAGAGAGGGCATTCTCCAAAGCGGTTTAGCATCAGCTTGCCTTCTGCTGGTATATTTAGAGCATGTACTGGCCTGTGCTTGGCAAACAGCTGTGCCAGTAGAACAGTGCTCTGGTCCTCTCTACTTGTTCTTACTCTCTCTTATTTCCCTCTCCCCTCTACAAGAAGAGCTACTGTGAAAGTGTCTCTTATCTGTTACAAAGAAGGTCAGCTGGGTTAGCTTAGTTTGAAGAGCAAGTCTTTCTGAGCAAGTCTGTTTGGGGTGACATATTGGGAAGTGGTCTCTTCAGCAGCTTTGTGGGAGAGGTTTGCCACAACCAGTGGGATGGCAGGGCTAGTGGCAGTGACCTCTTTAGCCTGCATGTTGAGTTCTAGAAGAGGACATCAAACTAAACAGATGAAAGAGTAGTCACACCGAGGTTTGCAAAGAGCTAACTAAATTAATCACACCAATGACACAATCAATTAAACATCTATGTTTAAATGGCTTTGGGCTTATCTAGTCTACTACACAGACATGAAAACTTACTTATTAACTAATGCATCAAATGTCCAAAAGGATGGCCTCTAGCCTGCAAACAGAAGTGATATATTTGATCTTCTGCATCCAAGTAGCCCCACTGAAATGAAAGACTATTTGGTGCAAACACTGCGCGCTTAACATTAGGTCCTATTTTCAGCTAAATGCAGCATTAGAATGCTTGGGGGAGGGTGCTCCCAAAAAGTATGAAAGAAATGTCTCAAAGACAGAAAGCTTCTCTTCCAGCAAACATAATACTCAGGGTTATTTTTGTTGTAATTAATGATATCATATTATACATATAGATTTAAAAAACAGAGCTTTCTGTTGCTCAGTATTTCATTCCATTTAATTATTCTGATATTGAATAAAAACCCCAGAGCACATTTAGCTTGTAACAGTTATTTCAGTCGTCTTTGTTACTGAACTGTGTGGTAACACAAAAAAAGCCCTTAAAACACTTAATATTTGTGGTTATTGTGCATGGAAGAAGAATGCAACACTGTGGCTTGATGTTAAGTTTCCAGTCGGAAAGATTATGCTATAAATAGGAAATGTGTATCAAAAGCCCAGCCTAAATTAGTTACGGTAGCACAAAGGAAGGGGGAGATTTTAAAAGGTTAATATCAGATCTTCCAAACCATGAATTCACATCAGTTCTTAACCCTTTCAAGACACTAAAGGGCCTCTGCCAAAGCCTATTACAGACAACGGGAATGTTACCTCTCCAGCCTCAACGGGCTTTGGATCAGGCCTCAAATCTCAAAAAGTCTGAGTAGACTTGCTCTTAAAGCAAACCTTCCTTTAATGTAAAAATGTACATTACAGATTAACATGAGTCAAGATCCATCCCACAAAAAAGACCTTCTCTCTCATTCCACTATCGCACCATTACTGAGAAACTCCAACAAAAATACATTGCTGTGGGTGATGTGCAACAGTGCTGAAGTTAAAAGATAGAATTACTGCCCCTTACTTAAAAGGGCTGTAAAACTCTCATGTTTCTTCATGTAATTAAAATAGTTTTCAAACTTTAGTGTATGACACTATACTGAGCAAAGGCAAYTGAGAAATTGGTCAGAAATTTTAACCGTGTGTATGGAGCTCTGAATAAAATATGGGATAGGTAAAGCACTAAAGGAGAAAAATAAAACTATAGTCAAGTGTAGTCTCAAAAAGCACTAGTTTCATGATCCTGAAAAAAGATGAAAAAGAGCTTTCTTCAAGTGGTAGCTGAAGGAGGCTTTAAGCTTTATGCAAAGAAACTGTTTTCTGTTTGCCGACTCCTTTGTTCTGGAAAGCAGGACTTGCACATACTTTGGAAAGGAACAATATTATATCAGTATTTTTTTTTTTCATTTTCCAGAGTGTTTTTGATCTCTGCCCCATCAGTGGGAGTTTTAGGGAAGCGATTAAATGTTTATTGTCACTTCCAAGGCACTGACTATTCAAGTTCTCTATACAGCGGTGAGAAGGGGGAGAGAGAAGCATATTATATTCATCTCCTCCTATAAGCTCTCTAGAATTTGGATACAAATAAAAGAATGTAAGCTCTTAAGTAGTTTTGGATGCTTCTCAGTCATTTAAATGTTATTACCTCAAAACAGAAAAGTATTACATTTGAGACACATTTTTTGGAGCTTGAATGTATGCACAACAATTTTGTGAGCAAACAACCCAAACATCTGGCATAACATCGAGCAGTTCTGAGGTTATGAGACCAGATCCTCAGCCAGTACAAAATGCCTTAACATCACCAGCTTTGTACTATAGTATCAGCTGAACTTTCATGGTTCATATAAACGGAGGAGTACATGGCTTCTCATTTGGATTGTTTAACAAAAGGATACTGGTTGGCCACAGGTACATTGTCTTTTACTTGAAAATTAAACAGCAAGCAGCATTTATGCATAAGAATGCACTTACTGTAAATTCATTGATTGTCACTTTGTTAACACATTTTACATTTTGCACAGCAACAATACAAAAGCATTTACAAACTGGATTAGTGCCAGCAGACGACTCCTTCAAGTCAGTAGTCTCAGAACCCTACCCAGTTCCCTCTCCTTCCCAGAAAAAGCCTGGGAAAACAGATTGGGAAGATTCATAAATACACACACACACTTTATATGTGTGTCTGTGTGTGTATGCGTATGTATATATACAGACTCACATGTAAGTGTATTTATTTGTATAGTCACATATATTGTATGCTCTGTATATACAGCACAAAGTGCTCAGATGCAAAATATTATCTAGGCTCTTCCCCTATTAAGAACCTCCCAAAAACAGGGCTTATACAGAAGAACCTTTTCTCTCTTCAGTGGAGATATTTCATTAAAATACAACACTATTTTGGGAATGGATGGAACTAAGACATCTGTAACTAGATATTTTGGTTTCTTGCAAAAGGGTGTTCCCTATTTGGAGACCAATTTCTCTGTTCCACACCTTGGCTGAAGGCCTGCCCCAGCAGGGTCTGCAATACCGGCTATGCCTAGATAGAGCTGGGGGCAGCTGTTCAGCCTCTCTTTGGAGGAGGGCTTTGGAACAGGCTTTCCAGAGAGGGATGGCAGCAGGGGAGGCTGTGTGCAGTGAGCACTGTTTTGGAGCTGGTGACTGCTGTTTCCCACATTTGGGATGAGAATTCCCTCTGACAGGCATTGTCATGGGGAGATTTCCTCATTCTGATAGGAGAGAGGAGCTTATTATTCTTCAAAAATTGTAGTACCTGAACTGTCCCTTGTTTGTGCTGATCTACTCATGCTAGAAAAGTAGGAATAAAGAAAAGTGGGTGGCTGTAGGTGGAAAAAGACTATCTAAGATGACATGACTTGAGATGGCCAGTCACATGTTCCCGATGGGAGCCCAATTCTCTTCTAAATGTCATCGATAAAGACAGGATCTGTTCTATACGTCTGATTGCTGCTAGAGGAATGTACACATGGTTCTTCTGAAATTCTTTCTCTACTAACTCTTTCATGTTGGGTTGATATTTACAACACTCCACATCTGTACTGTGAGCCTCTCGAAAAACACTGTACAAGTATTTGCACTACAGGTTACCTTTTACAGGCAAAAATCACGTTAACTCCAGAAAAGCAACAATATACAAGTAAGCTTAGAAACAGCAGAATACTAAAGTCGTGCATTCAGGATCAGAAATATCCAATCTTACAAAGGCCCACCAGACCTCACAAACAACCCTTTGCCTCTACTTAGCCTCCAAGAGTCCCAGTTTGAACTGAAGGCTTTGCAATAAGGCCTTCCCAAAATAACAACCATATGCCTTTCCCCAGCTGTTTTCTCAGGCAGGGAAAGGCATATGATGCTGTCTCACTTTGGATTTGAGGTTTGTAGGAAGTACCCTTCCTCCTGAGGATATCATTCAGGAAACAGAACCACTAGCTAGGACCACAGCTTTTCCCAGAGAGGCTCTAGGGCATTGCCCTATTGACACAACTCATCAGCAGAGCCCATACTATAACTAAACACACCTGGAAGTGCTTGTGCCAGAAACCATACAATTTGAGCTCTTAAGATTCATGAAAAAAAAAAAAAATACATTATTTCTGACTGGCTCACGAGCGCAGCACAAAATGCAGCCATTCCTCCACAGCCAACAAGAGGTCCACAGACATGCCAGAATCCACAGGGTGATATCATCCAGTAAGGAAACCAGAGGAAATGCCACCTGACCCATTCCAGCTAGAGACATGGAGCTTCAAGTACACTGCAAGGAAGTCACCTCATCAGACAGGTTCTCACTTCAATGGGAGGAAACAGCCCTGCATCAAAATTCAGATTATGTCAAATATTTTTATTTCACAGGAGACATCTGGCTAGGGCTAATATACATTAGCTTATTAGAAAACAAGATGAGATCTCTGCTGTCATCTAAAAGCTATCATCTTTCCACAGAAAATATATGGAATAAGAAATTGAGCAACCCATTCAGGTTTTGAGAACCGAGAACACAATACAAGGTAAACTACTGGGGAAAAAAAAGTTTTACTACCCCCATGAGATTGAGAAGGCTTTTTATTAAACAAACACTTTCTAGTAGAATTCACTGCTAATCACTTTACTCATATAAAAGGAAGCAGCCATTTACCTATCTCCAGTGGTTTGGAATTAGTCTTGCCAATACAGCAAGGACCCAGAGAAGGTTTCTTTTCAGCTCTCAGCTTTAACACAGATTTCTTAGATGGCCTTTGGGAAATATTCTAATTACTTCTGCAAATTATAGATGGAAATTTTCTGACTGAGCGGATTTTCAGTGGAAAATATTGATTCATAAAAACCAAAATGTTTCATGGAAATTGTATGTTCAACGAAGTTCAGCAGTAACACAGGCCACTCTCTCAGAGCTCACTTAGCAAGGTTGAGCTTTCCAGACTCATGAATTTGCTGTTCTGTAGTGGGGACCTGCTGATGCAGTGAGATTCCACAGGGTGTCTCCCAGGAGTTGAGAGCAGCTGTGCATGCTATTTCAGTAACAACAGAAAAATAAATGATACAGATATTTTCAGAGCTTTCAAGAATGTTAATTTTCTGGAATTCCCTTTCTGTGGGAAGTTTCAAAATTTCTAGGTTTTTCTCCCAACTGGAATAACTTTCTGAAGGTTTCAGAATTTTGTGAATTTTTCCATAGAACAAAGATTCTGAGTTCCTACCAGCTCCCCCTTTAATCTCTTTGGGCCATATTCAGCTGGCATAGGTTGTGTCCCCCATTCGGATACCACAACGATTTTCTCCATGTAGACACAGGACTCCATGTCTCTGGGGGCTAGGGTGCAGTGGCCCTGGAGAGAAGGTAGTTTGAAATGTTCACTGCTTTCCTGAGGTTAAGCACCTGAGAAAGAGCCCATCTCCACCACAGTCACTACAGCAGAAGTCTCAAATATGATCCTTGGTGTTTTAGCTCCCCCTCTGTCACATGGCAGTAATCATTTTCTCTTCTCTGTCCCTGTGTGTTTGATTTGAAAACACTCCAGGAGAAGGGCTATCTTTTATTGTGTGCTAATTTGTGGCCTCTGGAAAGCACTACAATAATATAAGTAATAAGGAATCTCTGCTTAGACTCTAAGTTGTGCCTGAGTTCACAGCTGTAAGGACTAATAGCAAAACAGATGGAGAAAAGAGATTTGCCTGATTTTTCTCTTTTTTAAAGCAGAAGTACAGCTTAGAAGTATTGTCAAATGGAGCCATGCAGAGGGACAATACTTACAAGACAAGAACAGATCCCCAGGTTGTCAGAGATCTTTTGAAATCATTAGCTGTGCCCTGTGTTGTCTGCAGTTTGCATGTGCAATCGAGGCAGACAGAAAGAATCCAAATTATGGGAAAATTAAAATAGCTGACATACTTTAGCAAAGTTAATACATGGAAAACACACATCAAAATTCAAAGATTTGGATCTGTTCTCTAAATAGAGAAATGTGGATAAAACGTGAAATATTGGGCTTGTGACTGAAAATCATACAACAGAATTAGGACCCAAGAAAGGAAATGCAGCACTGGAACCCTACAATTTAATTGCTATGGCAACTTGCAAAGCAATTTTACAGAGTGGTTCTCTAGCTCCCTCATGCACTATCAAAACAAATATGCTGAACACTAAAATTTAAAGAGAAATGGTTATTTAATGTGTTGTATTAACACATTTAAGAGAGTTATTGTATGAAATGCTAAGTTTATATTACATCCATACCATATTCTAGCACTTGAACCATTAACTTAGTGATATAGGACTGGGGACAGGACCTCCTAGGTTATAGAACCAATCTCCTGATGATTTAATTTATCCCACTCGAATGTATCAAGTTCTGAATTAAAACTAGTGGTGTTATCTTGCTCCCATTAATCTAATATAACATCATTCTGTAACCTCACTCTAATGATGGTTAAGAGCCTTCTAATTTTCTGTCAGAACTTATTTATAACCATATTTATACCTCTTTGCCAATATCGTCCTTTAGTTAAATAACTTTTCCTGACTTGATATTTATTCCATCTCTAGTTCTCCCATATAGAAAACCACCACCTCCCCTCTCAGTTTTCACTTTGCTAGGCTAAACAAGCCATAAATAATGTTTAAATATACATATATATATATATAATTTTGAAGGAATGTGATTATGTCAGACCAAATTATGTAACTGTAAAGAAAAAGATGGAAACTGACAAACAAGAAAAGATAAGTATAGTTTCATATCCTATTTTCATTGCTTGTGTTGAGATAAATAAAGTTCAAGTAATTGTGTTGAAATAGAATATGGATACTCATTAAGATGAGAAATGCTTATATGTATATATTTAACATAGGATTAATTAAAACAAATTTGCAGTTAATATCTTGTAGTGGCTGAAATTCAAAGTATTCCAGGAAAAGGTGACTGCAATGGAAGTTTTTAAGACCTGCAAATTATGCTTATGCCCTGAAAACTGAGGGTCTTTCCTTTGTTTGTTTTTTTTTCCCTCCATTGAAATGGAACAGTAATTCTCATTATCCACCAAATAACCTCAAATTCTTCTGACACATGTTTTACAAGATCTTGTAGCAGAGTTCCATGGGTTAATTAAGAATTTGCTCTTATGTATTTTAAATGCCTCATTAGTTTAACTGGATTCCTTTTGATATAATGAGAATTGGGAAATGAGCTTCTATTCCACCTTTTTAACCCATACTAGCCATTGTTTCCATGTACTTTCTTATTCATCTGCCTTTGAAACTAAATAGTTCCAACATTTTCAACCTCTTCTCCCATGAAATATTTCTAAATATTTCATCACCACAACCACCTTTGTTTCTGCAATAGCTTGTCTTGAAAAATGGTAACCAGATCATAGCTTTGCAAGTAAAGGCTAGTCTTTGTTTTCCACAAGGGCATCTTAACATTCCCATACTATTTTCCATCTCTGTGCAACTTAACATCACCTTTTCCCTTGGGACACAACTGAACAACAAGCAAGCTTTCATCTGGGCTCACTATCGAAATTTGTCCCAGGAAGCAAATTGCACTGACCTGCAGGAAGTGCAACCTTTTTTTCACACCTTTTCAAAGATGGTTTGCAGCATTGCCACCATTAAAAAAAAAAAAAAAAAAAATGTAGCTAGTGTCTGCAATTGGCATCAAAAAAGTCACAGTATTCTCCAGCCAGCCACAGTGAAAATTGAAACAGCAGAACTATTCCCTTAACAGATACTCATTTCAGTGTGTTCCACTGAACTAGCCAGTTTTGTCACTTGATCTTTGATATGTAAGGTATTACAACAGTTCCTTCCTTACTCAGAAGGATACTGGAAAAATAGCGCCAATGAAATTCCAACATGCAATGGCTGTAGTGTAGCATATACTTTATCTTCAGCCACAAACAGAGAGTAAATAAGACAAAAACCAGAAATCAGATTTTTGTATATTGGAGAGGTCAAAGAGAAATGAATTTTGCTAGGAAGGAGAAATTAGATGATTAAGGTGACAGAGCGTAATGCACGCCTTCCACAGGCACTAAACTTACCATAAGGATGGCATTAAGAAGTTGCAATTTAAACTGAATTGCCAGCTATTGTATGTACTTACTGATAACTCATTTTGCTGAGATGATTTACCTAATGAATCACTCCTTAAGAACAGCATTAGTACTGTTTTATCATCATACTGGTTTTTTTTAGGAGGTTGGTGATTACACAAATGAATGGCTCAAAAATTGGCCATATCATTGTCTTCACATCATGATGAAATCAACTCATCATTCATGTTACAAGCTCTCTCTTTCTAATTCATCTACCTTCTTTTATAGTGGGATTAGCCAGTTCACTGTTTTTCTTTGACAATAGCCCAGACTCTGAACTGATTTACCATGTGCAAAAACAGCAGAGCTGGAATAGAGCAAGAAAGAGTGAAACAGTTGGAATGACCACTRGAGGAGAGGAGAGTATGATTACTTCTTTATCAGCAGCATTGGCTCCTGTCAGCTTAGGCAGTTTGTGGAATAACAAGGTTAGTTTGTAAGCTGAAGATGCTTTAATGAAATTTATAAGTATTTTAAGAAGTGACTGTAGCCTTGCTTACACAAATCTGCCAGATTAACAGCCTGACACTGCTTTGGAGGAATGAATGCCCTTCTGGTAGTCATTGCTGGTAAACAGAAAAGGTTTTTTTTTTTTTTTTTTTAATCAGATAACTGTTATCCAGTTATTTGATAGCTCTCTGACACAATAATTATCCAAAGCCAATGTTCAGGTTTCAGTGCACAACTGGGGATTCTGAGTCAAATACTCAGACTGATTAACTGGCATCAATCCCACCAATCCCACTGCCAAGGTTACCTCAGTGAACCCCCCCTTCATCATGAACACACTCCTTATGTGCGTTCCATTCAACGGCTTATCTTATACTACACTAGCATCTTTTAATACAGACAGCAAACATTAAAAATTGAAAAGCTCTCAGTTCTACAATTCAAATGGCCACCTTATTTAAACTGTCATGGGCTTTGAACCCTCACTGACTGCAAAATGTGCATGATCTGAAAAATAACACTAATGCAAACCTACTGTTGCCCTTGCACAGTTCCATGAGGAATTGAATGTGAAATAGTCCAGGAATAAAGAAAGAGCTACATTTTAATTTCATTAAAAATTAAGCATCATAATAGAATAAACAGCAAAAAAGCATTAACTGAAGGCAGCATTTCTGAGTATTAGGTGAAGTAATTATTTTCACTGGAGGATGTACAATTGAATATTTGTGTATATATAACCCCAGGCTTTATATTTATACATACACATAAAAATTCAACTTACATTGCACCACATATTTCAACATACCACATATTTCAAAAACTACAACCTTACTTATAAAAATATGGAAAAGAGAGTAAATCTATGTCATGCTGTATTTTGTATTCCATCAGATGATCATATATTACCAGTAATCATTGAAATATATTTCAAGTGCCTCAGTAATGGCATCCTTAGGGAAGGGATAAGGCTTGTATTTGTTAAAAAGTAGTGTACCAAAAAACTATTTAAAAACTGAGGAAATAAATCTTATTTCCCTGGTTAAATAGCAGTTGAAAAATTATGTAAAATTAGGAACTTGTTATAAGGAAACTCAGAAAAAAAAGCAAAGAATGAAATATTTCAAATATTAAGTTCACATTAAGCCTAAACTTTTAAGAAATGTCACAGGGGTCCCTAGAATAGTTATCCTGGACTTAGAGAATTCCTGTTATCAACCATGCATTAACTTTTATTTATTAACTTCGAGGATACTGATTCAGTAGTGTATTCTAAAGAACCGAGTTGCATTTTAGAAGTAATTTAGAAACAGTTATGAGGATATTAAAATAATTACAGTGGCTGCCATCAAAAAACAAGAACTTTGCAAACTCACTATGCACTACCAACGTATGAGAGCTGTTATCAGTTTAAATTTGGGGAAACCATGCAGTGTGTTTCAGATGCTACTGTGTGGTAATTGTTTAAAAAAATAAACAGAAAAGATTTTATGTGACCACTTTATAACATAGCACTGAAGTTGCTAAATAGAGGTAAACAATTTATGTTTACTTCTAATATGCACAACATTCACAAAAGCACAAGTCAACATGAGTTTTACTGTTTACTTCAGCAAAAGCAGGTAGGCTCAGCCCTCTGAGATACTTGATTTGGTGCTCTGTATTTTAAGCTCATATTGACAAACGGAGTTAAGAATGCCAGCTTTTTCTTTCAAGCTGAACACCTGACACCTTTGGGCTCCTCTGAAAATCCTTGCAGTATTTTAAAGTGATTAACTTGGAGACTTAGGCTAGATTTGTTGGGAAACAGACAGGTCTTGGTCCACTGTGCTCAGTTTGAAGGAGAGGCTTTCTCTAAAAGCAGGAAATCTTTGCTTTTCCAATGCTGCAGCCTTCCTCCTTCAGCCACTGGGTGGCAAGATGACAGCAAAAGGGATAATGCTAACTGAGAGATTCACACATTAGTAGCCAGTTGCTGCCCTCTAACGTAACAGTGAAAAATAAACAACTCTGCAAATGCTGAGACCCCAGGGTAATGTCACAACGTGCATCTTCCAGATTTGCAAAACGTTGAGAGACTGAAGATAAGCAGGGTTCCATATAGCTCTATAAGCCAATTTGTAAAATGATTGAGGAAGCAGGGAAGGGTTTTGTACTGCAGTCTGTGGTGCAATTGATATTATATACCATTTCATCTTCCTACACACTAATGAGTTCTCAGCACTACTTAGTTCTTGAAAAAAACACAAGGCATGAGCAAAAGGAAAAGGAGGAGACCCCAATTTTCATGTTAGTTCAGTCTGACATATTTAAAAATAACCAAAAGTCTGATCCAGTACACATTTGCACAGACAGAAATCAGGAGAAATTGAAGCCAATTCAATGACATGAATGAAACATAAGGACACATAAATGGAAACACTATTGACAAAAAAGGAGCCAAAGTTCAAGTTAAAAATCAGTGGGTCCTTAACGAGCTTCTCTAAAGCTAAGTGCTAATGTCTGAATGTGGAACTTGACCTGAACCCCACATCTATGCAAAGATAGGCTCCAGTTTTAAGTAAAACAGAGGAAAAGATTCATTGTAATTGCAGGGGAGAGGTTTGGGTTTGTTTGGGTTTTTTTTTCCTTTTTAAGAAAAAACAACTTTCGTCATTGGAAATATTTTAGATATTTTCCATTAAGAATAATTGGAAAAAATGATTTCAACAGAAAATAGTACTGTACAAAGCCTCTGGTCTAGATAGAGGGCTGTCTCCCCACCTATTCCTCTGCTACTCAGAACCATGAAACGTATTGTTCCAAAAGACTAACTTGGCAGAAACACCTGCTACTAGTATTTTCTGTAAGATAAGGCTAACTGAGGACAAAAAGCCAGAAAAGCCTTTACAAGTAAGCTGTATCTGATTTCTCTGATGCTTTTATCAAAAAATTTATCAAATCTGCAAACAGGATGGAAGAACAGAGGATGGTGGATGGAACCACCTCCCTCCAAATAGATGTTGGAGGACTAGTTGCAATAGTGTGTTCTTCACTGAAATGAAATACCATAATGAGGAAAAAAAACACTTGAAGTGACCTTGTTCTGATATCACTTTACAAACCTGTAAATCAGAAGTCAAGTTTCACTACTGTAACCACAACTGAATCAGGTCTACAATGACAATTTACATCACAGTGCATTCTGCATGTGTGGATGGGGTTCAAGAAACTACAAAAGAAAAGGGATTCAGCAGAAAAAAATCTGAAGAACCACTGAACTAGATGAATAAAAGTAGTGCCTAAATGCATGATCTGTTATAACCAAGTCCTCTCACTACAGTCCAGAGTTAAAATAAGATGTTTAAACTTGAGACACATTTTTCTGCTCCCACTGCTGCCTGTTTAGATAAATTTTTCTGTCTCTGCGGTTCAGGCCAGTCCTGATACCCTCTCACAGGGCATAAGATTAAGGTAACTACACAGAGAATATGAATGCAACTATTGTATCTTGCTCCTTCAAAACCACTCTTTCTTCCACTGCTGCTAAAGCATTGCTCAAAGTACAATGTGATAAAGCTACTGTGACAACAGCAAATAACAGTTTATGTTTAATTTAGACAGTCTTTACATTAGTTCCTTTGACTTCTTGCTGCTCCCTRTGAATCTGCTCCAGCTCCTTCTACCCAGTACCAAATATTCTAATGATTTCAGAAAGGATGGGGCTGTGCCCCGTGGTTTTCAGCTATTTCTTCCTCACTCCACAACAAATCCCAAATTAGCAATCATGGTAATAGGGTTGCAAAGCTGGGGGCATCTCATCCAGTGCTGACGGGATACAAATGAGAAACAAATACATCTTTGCTGAACAAAAAGGAGCGATACTGCACTGTGTGGAATAAACAGGCTCTTCCACCAGAAGTTTTTCTGTGTTAGGTTACCTTAGCCCAGGGAGTGCTACCACAAAGACAGAGGTTTCAGAATCAAAATATAGTAAAATTCCAAGCAAAATCAAGCACCATATCAAAATGTGAGTGTTTACTCTGGTACACTTATGGTAGGAAATAAAAATCTCCTGCACCTTGCCTTGTTCTCAAGCAACCTATCATGCAATGGAGCCACACTCCTGAAATTGCTTCTCATGCCCAGATTTCATTGCAAAGGTCAACATGAGATGAGGCCCTTCCCTCCTCTCTTGCCCAGATGTAAGAGTGTCCACCTCAGAGCAGTGTTTGTTTTCTGAGATGCAAAAAATACCCATCTCTGCTTGAATAAAATTAAAGCTACATTTAATCTAACTTGGTTTTCTAAACATGCACAAAATTAAGTGCAAAGCATTTCTTTCTGTAAGACAGCTATAAATTAAGGCTTGCTGTTATGGCTCCCCAG
Source organism: Apteryx rowi (assembly GCF_003343035.1). Lineage (NCBI taxonomy): Eukaryota > Metazoa > Chordata > Aves > Apterygiformes > Apterygidae > Apteryx > Apteryx rowi. The sequence continues at coordinate 631,668 of NW_020449886.1, forward strand.
AATACCATAAATATGTATTTTGGCACTTGTTCCTATTTAGAACATTATTATTTATTGCACTGACCTAGAATGTAAAGCTGTATACAAGTCAAGATTTTTTTTTTTTTTTTTAAGACAATACATCATCATACACCTTATAGAAATCTTCTAGAGTTCAAAGCCCATAAAACTCAGGGAAATAATGAAGGCTATCAACCAGCCACAGAATCAATAGTATCTGCATGGCACTTTTCATCCTGCAGTGCTCTACAAAAGCACATGAATGCTCTTAGCTCCTGCTGTAATGAAGAGGAAGTGGAGAAATTGGTTGCCTTTCACATCTGAGCTTGGTTTTTGCAAAGAACTTTGCAGTGACAGATGTGAGGAAAGCTGACAACAGGCCCATAACAGGTTGAGTAACAGCAACATTTGAACAACATGCTACAATAGTGACATTTTAGTCTCAAGTCAATATTTAGCTCAGAGATTCTGACTAAATTGTTCCAATCTACAAGTGTTCTATGGACAAGAAAAAGAAATGGTTTAGGACAGAAAGACAGACTGCTTGCATAAAAGCGTGTTGCAGGACCAGAACACTCTCCAAAGGGAGAAAAAAATCCTACTTTCCTTTCAAAATATTTAAACTAAACAGAACAATTATCCTTCTCTAAATAGAAATGGTCAATTATTTCATTATAAAGAGAAATGATATTCTAAAATTGCACAAATAAGATGTCCTGCTCCAGTCTCACTCCTATGCTGTTTCAAATTCTGATGGAGACAGAACTGAAAAACTGTTCCATTTTTCGCCCACAAACATCCATTTGAATTTTTGTCTCAATTTCTTAGGTCAAGCCCATTGCTTACAGATACTCTAGCATTCCAGCTGATCAGCAGTAATGATGAAAATAGGGAATTTTATGAGTACAAATAATTATTTGCAGATAATTTAAGAATGGAATGTGTGTGGGAAATGTTAATCTAAAGAAACAAAGGTGATCAAGTCAGAGAAAGAAAATACATCATGTGACCTAAGCATCCAATCAAAAATATCAGCTTAAAATCTGAGTTGTTAAATACATGCACTCAGTTGCTTATGTCTAAACTACAGACCAGGAACAAATGCCCACAGCTATTTGATGAATAATTCTGAATAATGAATAAGCTGGAGAAAATCATAGACTGCTCACAATGTGGGAACAGAAGGAAAAGCTAAATTGCTTGCTCTAAATTGTGTCTTTGCCATCTGTGTATCTTGCATACTGTTCTTTTTACTTTTCATTCAGCAGAATGGAAGTCCTAATGGCTCACTACGAATTTATTTAAGAGACAGTCCTTTTCAGAGAAAATTAAAGATGCTGTTATACATGCTTTAAAGTTTGATCCGTACCATGCTGCAACAGACAGGGAACAGTTTCTCCCATGGTTTTGTGTTCGGCACATTTATGCAGGGAGAGGTCTCACAGCAGCTCAGTTTCATCTGAACTTTAGCTGCTGCTGCCCCCCACATTTCTCCATCCTTACTGACATATTCACACTCATCTCCAGTTATGACATCGGTGTGTTTATGATCCTGTGGAAAAGTAGTTTAGAGAAAATTAGCCAGCAGAGGAGTGACTAGTCATAAAGCTGAATCAGCTCAGGCCCTGATCACACAAAGGCCAGAAACACTGTCAGGAAAGGGTAAAACCATGGAAATAGGAACACAGGACTATGCCAACTTTCACTGTAGTATATTGCTATGGAACCACATCCTGCAGTATAAACTGCAAAAGCAGAACCAATTTTGGGGGGCCATGAACTCTGACAAAGCAGCCTGAGAGAAAACCACACAGACAAGAGTACTGGGAAAAGTACTGGAGTGGTCAACAGCATACACTCGAGGAGGGTAGAACAGTTTACTTTGTATTTTTCTTTGTGTATTGGGGTAAACTAGGGAACAAGGGAGTGAAAGCTAGGCTCTGCTTCTCATATTGACAAGGTAGAAAAGCTTGACTATTCAGGAGGTCACAGGAATGAATTATGCTTTTGACCAAGGTAACTTATTTAGAAGAATATGTTAATAGTAAAGACAGATATCCATGCTGCAAGTATTAAACTGAAAGACTACTGAAACTAACAAGAGCTGTAAATGAGACGATTTTTATCCATGAAATAAAGCTTCCGAAAATTCAGCACTGTCAGAAAGGACTGAAATCCAGGACCGTCAGAAAACTTTCTTAACAAACAAATTGTATTAGATCACAAATTTAAGAGCCATATATCAGAAGTGTAATACACAGGAAGAAAAAGCTCACCCACTTGTTTTTTTATTTCATGCCTTCTGAGAAGAACTCAACTATTGTCTATATATTACTTCTATAAGGTCTGACACAAAATGCATCCAGCCCTTGAATTTAGGCTGATGAAACTATTGAGATCRGCTGAATGGTAACAGCTATGACAACACTGAAAGTCTCCCCATAAGCTGTTCTTACGAATTATGTTGCTTTTCATTCACTTCAGCCAAAGCTGTCAAACACGTATCAGCCTTTGTTCATCCATGTTAGTTTGTCTGGCAGTTGACTATTAAACGCATGGAGATGAAAACCAATAAGCACATGAGGTGGAATAACACTGTTAAAGGTAATGCTTTGATAACAAGCATGATTTAACTATAGAGGTTTATGAGATTATTTGTTCTCAGAAAAGTGTATTTGCCTCAATGAATTTTGGATTCTGCAGTTTTGCTAAAATGATTTATGTCCTTCTTTACAGCCCTATCTTTCAGAAGTTATCAATGCTTTTTGATGGCTTAATTTTAGAGTAATCATATCATGCTATATGAAAAGTACCTGAGCTACCAGACACTTGAGCAATGTTAGGAAATCAAACTTTTTAATTAATGCTAGTTGAGCACTTAAAATCACTCTTGAGCTTTAAGATTCTTGGTCTATATATTTGTCATGAAGACCTTCTTCTGTGGCTTGTTCCACAGTGGCTGTCCAAGTTTCCTCTGGAAAATACCAGAGTAATGCCTAAGCTTAAACACAGTGTAAACCTTCAGGAAAAGTCCTTGTATCAGATCTGACAAAGCAGCAGGGAATTCTAAGCTAAAAATAGGTTAGAAAACATCTTTTTTATTTTGGCCTATTTTAAACAGTCAGACAACTTTGCAGAAAAAAAGGAGCAGAAATAATATCAGTAGTAAAGCAGGTAAGATCAGTCTTTGTGAAATAGTAAGGAATTAGTGAGAGCGCACTGGATGAGGTATCATCACATTGGATCAACATGTGTAGGATCAATAAATTTTGATGTTCTGTTGTGGGGTGCACTAACCATTCTGGGTACTGAGATACATTGGGAGGTTTTGTTACGTGGCTGTGACAAGGACTGGCTCCATTTGGTGTTCATTTGGTCTGCTGAACATTTGCTAAGAAAGTAGTTTGAAAAATGTTCCAAGAAAATCCACTTCAAGGTAAGAACTTCCTCCAGTCAAGGCAATAATTGTTTAATGTAATATGAGACAACTTTTTTAGTGTTGCTCTCTTTTGAAATAAGTAAAATAATTTTTTTTTCAATTTTTCTAATGCTCTTCTCCCTGCTTGTGCACTTAAAATTACATTTACATTACATTTTTGGCCTGAACATGACCGAAAATATCCAAGAGCTCTCTTCCTAAAATATGAACTTAGGAGTAGGAGAACAGTTTTCACAAAGCAACTGCTCTCTTGCCTTGTAACCCTATCGTACTGAAGACCTGCAAATTATCCCCAAAAGGTAAGCCTGGAAACCAAAATTCATAACTCTATGGGATACTAAAGATCATAGGCTCAGCAGAAACACTGGTTTATCATCTATTTATACCTCTCCTTCACAGATGTTAACTATAATTTTCCTATCTTTTCCATCATTTCTCACCCCACTAGTATTTCTTTCTATTTCAGAGATATTACTTTTTTATTTTTCTAATATTATCTCATTGGTTAACCTAATAAAGTTAAGAGCCATCACTAATGACCTAGTTTTACTTTGGCATTCCTTTTTTCTTTACATCAGGCCTGAGAATGGAACCGTGTGCCTGAAAATTTATCTATTTCCAATTGTATCATTTGGTTAAAAAAAAAAAAAAACCACTATTTCTTTACACTACCATCGCTAAACACCACTACTACTGTACAAATATGACACTATTCTTCAATTACATATATCTACTTTTCTAGAAAACTTTAGTGGTTTCATTATTGTAAAATTACACAGGACTCTTACTATTAGGATCTTATCCTTGAAATCACCTAACTGATATCAATTCTTAAACCCTCTACCTGTATGAAAGACAGGCTACCTTGTTCTTATAATGAGTTCTATCTTCTGTGAAATTACATAACCTATATTTCAAATAAAAGTACAGTAAAGATTTTACTAGGCACTAGTAACAGTAATTGGGGGTAACTAGGTAAAAGTTCTTTAAAGCATTCATGTTCCTACTGTAAAGCAATTTCCACTTGTAATTACAGAACAGGTTGACTGACCACTGTACTTCAGTAGGATAACTCATATACTTAGAATTGACTGCAAAATAATTGCTAGATCTAGGACAGAGCCTTTCATACCCTTCAGAGGCAAAATCTCATTAGCACAAGCTAATAGCATGGATCATCAAAAATTCATCAAAAAGAATCGTATTCACTGAGATTTTAAACTGTACTAATTTTGTCACTGATAAATGAGGAAGAACTTCTTTGTCTTTAAGTACATGCTCACCCTATACCATACAGACATTGCATCATTCTGTATTCTATAAAACTTCCCACATCTTACCTGTCTACTTTTACAGCCATACCTTTCCAGACCCTTCAAATTCTGTAACTCAATCCTATACACCCACCTAAAATTTAGTCAGGGCATCAAATCAGGCTTTAAACACTTCCACAGCTAAGTTTTTAAACATAAAAACAGATGTATCAAGTAAAACAATAAATAAACAATACACACGCAAAAAAGGACCAAAACTATCTACAGCACTAATACTAAAAAGCATAAGAGCATTAGGTATTCAAAGGGAAAAGTCAGTAGAAATTCTTAGCAGTGAATATTGTAGCCAAAATTCTGGTTCTGCTGAAATCAGTGGCAAAATCCCTGCAAATTTAATGAGTCTAAGAGCTTACCCTACAGATCTAAACAGGGCAACCTTTAGTGGTATTTCAAAAGAAAACACAATTTGGGTCAATGTATCCCTTGCTAACACTGCATCCCAGCCTGCCTGATTTATTGTAATCTCTCTTTAGTTCAGAGGACTACTAAACAGATTTATAATGAAATTTTTGTTCATCAGTATCTTTCATAACATCACCTACAACAGCTAAATGACAACAACACAGCCTAAATTCTCCAAAACAAAAACATATTCTTGCAAGTAATTCTGTGCAAATAAAGTTGTTGAAAGAACTTCAGGTCAGGGCCTACTTCACTACAGGATCTTAAACTTATTTTTTAGACAGCAGCTTGGCTTTGCTGTGCATGCTTAGAAGTCAAAAATGTTACATAAATTGTAAATAAAGAATAGCCAAAAATGTCTCTGAAAAGCATGGACTTAGTGCACTGACTGCCAGTGTACTATAAAAATCTTATACCCCACAAAGTAAATAGTCAAATGAGCATATTTGTACTAAACATAACATATAAACTGTTGTTTTAGACAGCCAGAGGGAATGATACATTCTTTACAGATCTTTGCTATATGGATTTGTGCTGGCCACTGACCCTACTTCCAAGGCAGTGAAACCAATTAGTTGGTTAAGGCTTTCTTATTTATGGCAGGAATAACATAAATCTCTTTAATATACATACATTTTCATTTTATTAACTCAACTGCTGCTGATGTCCATTTCCTTCTGAAGCATAAGTATCACCAAGAGACTTTTTTTTAAGTTTCCTTTCAGGTTTAATTTGCCTCCCCATTTCTTTCCTTCACTTCCTTCCTCTCCTCTCAAAAAAACCCCAAAACAAACAAAACAAACTAAATGGGTATATTACTTACAAGAAGAAAGATCATTGTAGGAAAAATATATCCACAATATTTCAGCTGTGTTTGCTATCTCAGTCATTGGTAAGTGAGATCACCATTCTGGAGACTGATCTGGAAAAATGAGGTAAAAGAGATGAGAGACTGGGACTTAGGAAACTTAAATGCTATTATTATCTTGACTACTGACTTGCTGGGACATCTTGGGCAGGTCAGTTAGCTGTATTATGCTCATTTCTAAAAGAACATCTTAATTTTATCCACCTTTGAATAATGTTTTCATCTCATGGCCTCAAAGGACATTCCAAAGAGGACTGTGCTTTTATTTGTCACTAAAACTAGAAGAACATCAGGTAGGGGCAGATAAATCCTGATTTTCTATGACAACACTTGACACCATTCCCTAATCAGATCATCAGAACAATCCACAGACAGTCATTAACATGGAATGACTGCAGATTCACACTGTTCATTTGTGTTTCCCCAGACGTAACAAGTTGGGATTGTTTCTTAAATTCATACACTCTATAATTCAAGACAGCAAAGTTTTTCAATGTTGAGATTTAAAATACATATATTTAAGACATATGTATATATATAATATGTGTGCGTGTGCGCACAAAAATCATATGAAATTACCTCCCCTCTTCCAAAATGCTCTAGTGCCTTTTGTTAATGCTTATGATGTACAATGCTTACATTCCTCTGGGGTGATTCCAACTAGTGCCATTCCAGAAGTTTTTATTCCATGGTCACTGGCCAGTTTTTTAAAGTGAGCCTTCACTGACTGAGGAAAGACATACAAAAGAATCTTCCCAACAAGACAGTATGAAATATATGCAGAGTCTTCAGGCAAAGTCAGTGCATCATCTTGATCTTCAAAGCTTTCCACGTTACAAGCTAGTTCAGTTTTCACATTGCAGAGGAAAGCAAACATCTGCAGGTCTTTCAAACCACTTGTACTGCTGCCTTGGACAACCCTTGCTATTTCTCTTTGTGTAGCAGTCTTGAGTGTCCGTGGTCACACTGCAGCTCATTACATATGGGCTGGCTCCAATATCTACAATCATTATAAAAACAGATTTGTCAGAAAAAAAAATTCCCTACTTTTGAGGCACTGTAAATTTGCTTCTACATCTTCTTTCCTATTTATAAAAAGTTAAGATCATGTTCTAGCCTTTCCAAATCTATCTTGCTGGGACCCCAGCTGACTTAAATAAGAGCTTCTGGACATATGATGCCTCCACTTGTTCCCTTAGTATTTATTTTAAGTTCAGTTTGTTTTCCTTTGTTCATTGTCTCCAAACCACTTTCTCATAATTAGAAATATCCAACATGTAAACACTCATCATCATTGCCTTTTATTCTCTTTGACTAATATTTCTTTTGTTCCTTTATTTTGATGCCCTAAAAATAAAGGCCCTTTGCGTGTAGACAGAAATGGGTTTATTGAAACCAGACACGGTGCATTTAATTCTTCCCCTTTTATCCACTCATATGAGCTTTATTGCCATACTATAAAGTAACATCTAAATAATAATTAAATTTCCAAAGATAGGCCTCTTGGTCTTGCTGTTGGGTGTCCTGCATGAGTTAAAGAGCTGATTTCATAAATACTAAATTTCTTTCCACTACTCAAAAGTGCAACATAACAAATATCTACCTAAATTTATTTCAGAGTTGAGTCAGTTCAAATAATAACTGGGATATACTTTTCTTTCCTCCATTCAAGATCAACAATAAATTGATTGTTGTTACAGAGAAAATGACAAATATGGACTCAGTTTCAGTCAGTCTCTAAATCTTGAAAATGCAATTTATTAACAAGCTTTTATCTCTCCAAGTCACTAATCAATGTTGTTATTCTAGAAAGATCTTAAAGTTGAGTGTGCCAGACTCAACTTCTCACTGGAGAAACAAGCAGCTATTTCTATGGCTTCAGCACAAGAGCACATTTGACAACTTCCCTAGCTGCAAGGAACATGAAAACATCTTACTTGTAATGCTCTTTGCAGCCAACATTTTAACAAAAATCTCTAGATGATAACCAAACCTCTAACAAACTAAAAGAATAAATGCTAACTCCCATTTATATGAAAAAGGAGACAAATCAACCAAATCTACATCTTTATAAACTGCCCTCCCATTTAAACTCTTTGTACTTCCATAAATCCAAAAATTAAGGAAGCAAGAGTTCACTGCCAGCTAGATCAGATTCCTATTGTTGGTTGAATTTATTCCAAACACTTAAACACCATTTCAGCTGTTTGCAATACCAATCTAAAGCAAAATGCTGGTATGCTAGAAGACTGGATTTTGACATCAGAAACAAGTGAATTAATACAAACCTAAAAAAAATAGTATGCTAAAGATTTACTTTGTTCAGTGCTGCAATTTGCAAATATTTAGAATCTCCAGTAATAATATTCCTGGTTTACTTGGTACGATTCTACTGATAAGGGCCTGCGGCTCTGCATGGAACACACAACACTTCTTATATTTCTATTGTTCCAAGAGGTGATTTGATCATACAGAGTCCTTTTGGATGTTCTCTGAGCACTCCTGGCACTTAGCTCATAACAGACCCAATTTCTAGTCTTGTTTCCACAAACAAGATCTAACCAAGCGCCAGAACAAATAACAGAATTCTCTTTGTGACCTTTCTCATCTTCCTCAACATATAAAGAATTTTTGTTTACAGTTCTTTGCAAAGAGTAAATATATTTATGTGAATATTTACTCATGCTAAGTTCAGTGCCTCCTGTATATGTATCTAACAGACTGAAAGAAGGAATAATTGCAGTGTGATTCTAGTGATCCATCAGAGAATGATGAATCACAGTAATGGCTTTCAACAACTGATCAGCAATCCAAAGCCTGAATGACCTATACAAGTTTTTCAAGTTTTAAAGCTTATCATCATTAGAGGAGTGCCGAGAAACACCAAGRGGACTGTCCTATTGTGGCAGACACAAACTGAAACTCAATCTATACCCCGAAGAGCTGACAATCCACTCGCATCATTTGTCTATTCAGAAACATGAACACAAGCTGCTGAAGGTTACAGTACAGGTCACAGTAATGAAGTCAGGACTCCATAATTTTGATTGCTGCTCTAGTGCTCAACCTGCTGCATTGTACTGAATCCCATAAAAAGATGCCTGTTTGCAAACAGTCTGCAGATAAATAGACTAATTTTAGATGTTCCTACTATTCTCCTTACAGATCAAGGAGGCATACAAAGCTTCATGTCTCCCTGACAATTCTGCCATTTAAAAACACTCAAAAATGAACAAAAACCCCAACAATGCAAAACGTACAGCTGGTGATCCTGATAGTCAAAGACCTCTACAGTTAGAGCTGATAGTGATGCAAACTCCTTATGCCAGATTGTTTAAGCACAGAAGAAAACACAAATGCACATAATTAAGATCTGATGTTTGCTTTCTTCCTGCAAACATGAATGCAGTATTTGTGTTTGAGCACTGGCAGTAACAACTGTGAACTATGCTATTAACGTCTGGTTTAAAAATGCTTGTGGCAGGATCGTGTCTGGAGGAACAAAAATAACAATGTATTCAGACAAAACAATGGTGAAAAGCCCATTAAGAAAATTAAAAGCAGTGATTATAGTAGAAAAACATGTATTCTTCTCTCAGAATATTATTTACATATAACTTTTCTTAAACTGGATCCAAACACTGCCACTCTCAATAAAATCAAAGTTGCTGAGAGGATATATTTTTGAAGTATACAAGAGCTTATTTTATTTCAAGGGAGAAAGATAGCTCAGTACCACTTTTGCTTGTTTTCCCCAGACATTTTTAAATTAAATAGATTAGTACTAAATAGGCTAAAGAGTTAAGCTGTTTTAATGGCTTCATATACTAACCTGGGTTTAAGAAATGTATATATATTTTTAAATAGATCATCATACAGTTGGGGATTTTTCCATTTCAGTGACAGATGCAATGCAAGTGACTGGCAGTACAGAGCAGTCACATTTAACTGACACCAAGCACCCACTTGCTAGAGAGTCTCCTAAATTGGTCTCTGGCTCTAAATCAACATCTGGAGGTGCACCCTTTCAATGACTATCCAGGGAATTTAGCTGACTATTATTAGTGGCTAAAGGAGAACAATATGAATTCCTTTCCTTGCCCATTCCAGCTGAGACATTCTGGAGTGTTTGCTAATGCTGTGTAAAGCCAGTCCTAACAATTAGTCTTCTTTTATGCGAAGTATGCACATAGAAACAGAAACATTTGAGTGATTATGGCTCTGAATTTTTAAGGACATACCAGACAAAACACAGCCAAAACAGAACATTATGTTGAATACTGTTATCCTGGAATCCCATCACTGACTTCCTGGTAAGACAGCGACTGGCTGCAAGAATAAATTTAGACTGAGGGAGGGCAGGGGAGAGAAGGGGTGATAGCTAGTGAAAAATTCTAGTCTGTAACTGGTCTTATACTACAAACTAAAAAAAGCAATATCTTACAGCCCACTTCCCGTCCCTTGTACTGATCTAGGAATAACTGCTCGGGGCTTTGGGAAACCCATGATCCAGCTAAGTATAAAATATCCATCCTGTCATCATCTTGCTATGTGGGGGTTTCTAGCAGTCCCTTCTGGCTAAGTATCCTGCCAAAAGAGGATGGGGCCAGACTCTTCAGTGGGGCCCAGTGATAGGATGAGAGGCAACGGGCACAAATTGAAGCACAAGAAGTTCTGTCTGAACATAAGGAAAAGCTTTTTTACTGTGAGGGTGACAGAGCACTGGAACAGGTTGCCCAGAGAGGTTGTGGAGTCTCCATCCTTGGAGATATTCAAAAGCCATCTGGACAAGGTCCTGGGCAACGTGCTCTAGGTTACCTTGCTTGAGCAGGGGGGTTGGACTAGACGATCTTCAGAGGTCCCTCAACTGTTCAACTGTTCTGTAATAAATTTCCTCATGATTTTATTAGTTATTCAATTTCATGAGAACTTACCTATTTCTGTCTGTTATGGAATGAAAGAAACTTATCTTCCCCAGGTTCCTTTGTAAACACTAGACCTGATGTGTTAAAACACATCAGTTTAATGGGCATTCCTTGAAGATTTCAGACCTCGGAAGAGGAACACTCTTGATTTTGTTTGCCTTCTGTCTAAAGTTCTAATCACAGTTAATTAAAGTTGATATGGACAAATGTTGGCTTATGGTTAATTTTAATATGAAAAAAGAACCTTCTGTACAATTTCTAAATGGTCTTCCTTGTAGCACAGTCTTTTACTCTTTGAGGGACAACATATCTGTCTTTTCTACAAAGTATTAAATAAAAAATGTTCAATTAGCAAACTACCACAGAAATTTAAATAAAAACAAAAATGACACTGATGGTTTAGCCAAAATTCTCTGCATATTTGAAAATGATCATGGGGAAAATAAATTTAAATGGTTAGAGAACCTTCTCTCTGTATGTTTTCTTCTCCAGATTTGCTGGCTGAGAAAATAATGATAAATGCCAGTCTTGAGCATGAATTTTCAATTCTGAGCAGATGCACTTGTAAAGCAAGGAGTGATGCCTGCCTGCTCTCATATGCAACATAAGGAAGATTCTGTTCCTTTTCCATAACAGCTCAACAGATATTCAATAAGTTATTTCTCATGATTCAGACCATGTACTCACCTGGCCTGAGGTGAGTACACCTCAGACTGAGGTTTTTATAACACTGAGAAGATTTCTTTTCTGTATTTTTTAAATGACTGTTAGCACAGTCTGCTTAAATTTTGCTACAAGGTCAAACCCTAAGTAGTTTTATTTAATTATGAAGGCCAGTGGAACTCATCTCTTCCCCTCACTCTCTGAAAAACAAACTTACGAAAGGAATTACAAGTCTTCTAGCATGCATGCTGAAAAAGCCCAATGAACTCAGCTGGAGTCACTTTGTAGACTAATTGACTTTAGTTTGACAGTGAGCATTTCTGACTACACTAAAACTGTACATTTTTATCATGGAATAAAAGGTTGCACTTCCTACTGTCACCAAAATCGCCCACAACCCCCCCCCCCCCTTGAGACTTTCTTGTCTGGGGCCTTTGGTAACACTACCTCTTGGACCTTATTATTGGGAAGGTAGAATTCCCAGATGAAGTTAAAGGGCCGGTAAACTGAAATCCTTCCAAAGGACTGAAGCCTTCTTTGAATACAGCTTCATTTCCCAGCCTGCCCAAAAAGAAACACACTAGCACTAGTTCCTAAGACAAAGTCAGATGCTCATCTACATAAGAAAAAAGCGAAAAAGGGGAAGGGGAAAAAAGAGAGGAAAATGGGGGTAAGAAGGGGAAAGGAGAGGTGAAGGAGAAGGAAAAAAGACCTAGTTCAATTGCTTTATTTTACAGAAAACAACTTTTAGATTTGATATAACTGTATGAGCCAATTAAGCAAAATATAACAGACCAGTAAAAAGGTCAGAACCTCAATGCCAAAATGGCACATCATTCCACTGGTGCTTCAGCACTGCAGCAAGGGACCCAGGCTTAGTATTCCATTCTATTCACAGCCAAAAGCAGAGTATCTGATCTCAGAGAGTTTTCTTGACTCAAGATTAAAGATTCCCAGCAGACAATGGGACTACAAATAATATTTGATTTTTGCTAAGGTGACTTTAACTCACTTAAAACTAGTACTTTGGAAAATGGTTCTCTTTTAGCTTTGGATATTTGGGTAATGACTTCAGTGACTTTTTGTTTGAAGCATAACCTAAACCAAAATGAAAAGCACGTCTATAGTAGTTTAAACAATGTTTATATTGTTATCACAAAAGTTCTCCTATAAGGGTGCAACAGACATCACAGTCATTACCATGGGAAGTTTCACTAGGATTTTAGAGTAATAAAAGCAGCATATAAATCTGCAGTTTGGAATCTCTTAATTGATTTTATTGCTTGACTTACATTAATGCATATCTTGTGTCTGCAAAGTCATTTGACTTTCCTTTCAATTGCTTGTTTCAGTTTGGGTATTTAAGGCAGCTACTAAGAAGGTACTTTAAACATTTAATTCTAAAGGCCTCTATCACATTTTACTTTTGCTGATAGTCAAAAATGAGTGCCACTCAGTATCTAGTCCAGCCATTATTTTGCCATACGAACTAGGAGTTCTAATTCCAACACAAGATGTAGATAATGCAGAGGCTGTGAAATACTCAGAAAGGGGAAAGAAGCAGTGTCAACACAATGGCTTCCAAATGACAAACAACATGTGCTAAAAGCTAGACATAATGCTCAGGATATTTTGGCATGTTACTGCAATCAGGGCAGTATCTATGTGATGAGTGGGAAGGGACAAAGCTGTACAGTTGCACAAACAAATACATATCACAGGACCAGAGCTGTTCTCAAACTGGTTGCTGCTAGTGGGGGTCTACAGCTTCTTAGCCTTCCACTGAATCCAGACCTGCATAAAACCTTGAAAAATAAAGGAAATATCCCCCAGAAAAGTTTTTAAAAATGCTGTGAAAACATAACATTATCAAAACTGTGCCACTGGCACCCAAGCTGAAGTTGCACAGCTGTTAGCTCAATATAGCCAAATTCTCTTAGATCCAGCTCCAATTTAGGAAAGTGCTTAGTCACATGCTTACATCCCTTTCTAGGATGAAGCTTCGTGCCCTTTGTCTGGAGAAGAATTTAATGCTGTAGTAGGTTGAGTAACCAATACATATTTCTGAAGCCTAATATATTGCCTTTTAATTATTTCTAAACTAGATGCATACCAGCCAGGGACAGAAATAAAATGTCTAATTTTCTGAACCCTACTCTAAACAATGCTGGAGACAGATTTAGGGAAAAACATCATCCACACAATTTATCAATGTTTTTAATTAAATAGTGATTCAAGATCTCTATTTACCTACTTCAAGTCACTCTTCCACATTCCTCCAGGCTTATAGCCAAGAGCAGAAAAACAGGAATTAAATCTATTGCAATAGCACAAGGAGGGATTCCTTCCTGTGTAGTCACATCAGTGGATTTGAAAGTCTCAATACAGGCAGAAGTGTCACAGTCACCTTACATACAAATGGACAATTTTGGCTTAAGAGAATTTAAACAAATAACTAAGACTTAGCAGAAATATTATTTTGTCTTCAAAAGCCACATAAACAGTAAGTCAATTTGAAACAAGTCATTTTAAAATAAACTACCTATAAAGGTTACAAAACGAATTCAGAAGGAGGTTTTTGCTACAGAACTTAAGTACTGTAGTTAATCTCTGTGTAATTCACTCTAAATACATTCATAGCTTGATTTTTTTCCTCCAAGCCTATCTCAGGTAAGAGGCTTTAAAGAAATTCAAAAGATCTTGTAACTCTTCGAAATGTACTTTAAGAAAGCTCCATAATATACTAAGAAATGTACTCAAAAACATTTGGAGTGAAATAAAATCTTATCAGAACACAATTAACATTTTATGCTGCTGGTTTTGGTATTAAATGAAAATCAGTGAGAATTTATTTTATTGGGGCACTGAATGTTAGGATGTTAATATCTGATGGTTCTTGACATTCTTATATTGCTTTATTAGCAATACCCCATGGCAGTACACAGTGCCTTGTAAAGGAAAATAAATGGGAAGTCTTGTTTTACTACTCCATCAATCAAAAAGATGCAAGAAGCAAGTTAGAGTTGCTATGTGACAAAAAAGCACTTATGTGAGCTGCAAAATTCAAGTACTTCAACAAGAAGACATGAACAATGAAGGCATAAGTTTTATACAGCCTCCATAATAAAAACATTCTCCACAAGTTAGAGAAATGTATATCTTATCACCGTAATTCAACTTAATGACTTTGTACTGTTTTGATATTTGACCTTATTAATAAAAGAACTGTATGTATCTGAGATCAGAATTATGCTACTGTCTTACATATGCCTAATTATTTTGATATAAGTAAAAAAAAAAGTCTGGTTCTTGTTGAATAGATGTTTGCATGTTGATAATGTAAAGACTGTGGTAAAATACCAGTCTTTATTGAATGTTTAAATAAATAATGGCTATATAACATTAAAMAAATCAATAGAAAATTGATTTTTTTTAATTTCTAGCTTTATGAAAGTATCAGTCTCAGTCAATCCTACAAAGATGCAAGCATTCTTACACTTTCAGTTATTTCAATTATTTAAGTAAAAGTTACGTGCCTTTTTACAGTGCCTTTTTAGTGAGATGACTGTCTTGACGACACCTTACTGGTGCTATTCAAATTCTACGTATGAATTAAATACCTACTTCCTGCTGGTAGATGTGCAAATCTCACCATTAATGCAAACATTTCTCATTAACTTTCATGATATCGTTAAGTAGCATTCCATTCAATTAAAAACTGTGTTTAACACTTATTACTTAAAAAATTATCATAGCAGGAACTCCTAACTCCTGATTTATTCAGGAAAACTAGTCAGGTCTGCAGATCTATGGACACTCTCAAAGGTGCCCAAGAAAGATAAGAAAGAAAATCAAGCCTATCATCAGTAGGCTTGAACTTGCTATAGAAAGGCTGGTGCTTCCAATAGCAAAGCTCCGCAAATGGAAGAAGGTTGAAAACCACTAGTAGATATAGCAGACAAGAAGTGGGAAATAAGCCTTATCTTTCCTCCAGTCAAGCAGAAGATTCTCTTTTGGGACAAAGGTTAAAAGGGTTTTAGGAATACAAAAACAAAATAAGAGATCTTCTTAGCTAACATATCAACAGGAGCTGCTTTCATTAAAATAGACTGTCATAGTCATAATCTGGAAATATATTTAGCACTGTTGCTTGACTGCACTTCTGCCCTAGGGGAAGATAAAAATGTAAGATTTCAAATATTCAGCAAATGGCAAAAACCCCAATTCATCAAATCACATGAGAGTGTGTACAACTTTCTGCCTGCACTTACATAAAGATAAGTGCTTTGATAAATATAGCTGAACAGAAAGATGAGCTTTAATAGAATCTAAGTTATTACTGGTGTCTATTTACAGTATCTGTAGTACATATGCCAAAATCTTCTGAGTCTGTTTGCAAGTCAAAAGGATATTCCTCATCCAAATTGTGCACTGACTTCAACAGGATTAGTTGCATTAATAGGAACGAAGAATTGCCTTTAGAGCTCTAAAACGTCGCGAGTTCACAAATGTTGCCTGTTACATACTTTCCCTTGCTATTAACTATCGTAGAATATCACTGGAAACTGAAGAATCAGCATCCACTGAAAGTCACACAGCTGAATCTTGCTCTCAGTTTATCTAACTGCATTCCACCTTAATATAATACCATTTTAGATCAGCATCTCATGAACAAATGGACTAGCACAGAGTCTCGAGCTTTTGCAGTGCTCCACCTAAGCAAATACTGTCCTTTGACAGATAACTAATTTCAAGATCAGGACCTGTTTCCTTCTTATTTGTACAATGTGTCATGCAAACAGTGTCCCAAACCACTTTTGGAAAGGCAAGCTAGAGCAGAGGATGTGGTATAAATTCCAGAAACCCATGGTGCAAAGATACTTTCTGAGGCCAAACTCTGACCGAATTTTTGTGCATGCAGCAATCATCAAAGTTAATAAATGGGAAGGCAGAATTTGGTTCCAAGGTGAATACATAGCAGCACCCATCCAGAAAGCCGGAATATTAAGGAAAAGAATGAAAGAGAAGGGAAATTGAGATGCAAGCACATGTCAGAGCCAAAAATTCGTAATGTCACTGCCAAACCGCAGAAATGGTTAAATGGTTAGGGGCTGAGCTTTAGTCACCACTATTTTTTTTTTTTTTTTTTTTAAACAAAGCATGAAAAGCACCTTCCATTCCACTTCCTGGGCTACAGTGTCTTCTTTAAAAATATCAACCGGATTTTGCAAATTATATTAGCTTATATCAAACAACTTAAAACTTCCTTAAGCCAAAAATTTTTTCTTGTACAATTAGATAAACTACAGAGCACAGAAACTCTTTGCTTGTCATTTAACTAGTTATTCCATGAATAGCAGAACTAACAAAAAATTTTTTTATGGATTCATATCCTTCACTCTTTACTACCCCATTACAGTAATTCCAGACCTTCCTACCCACTATGTCCTCTATGAACCAGACCAGGCAAGAGACAGCACAAATTATGGCTGGTCTAGAGCCAACACATATTGAGTTTCCAGCCAATTGCTTCCAAACATGATGTACAAAGGCTGAATTCTTCCTGATTTTCCTTCTGTGAGGGCATTAGCTTGGGTCATTCACAGCTATTCATTCATCAGTTTTCACAAGACTCATAGGTCATTCTCTCAACAACTCCTACTCCTCATTTAAAATCTAAAATGGCCAATGGGAAAGAAGTGACAGATAGTTGGGCTGAACAGTTAAATAAAACCCATTTCCATAGAGAAATACATTAAGTGAAAGACATGTATTAAACAGAAACAGCAGTTCGTAATTTTTTTATTACTCCCTATTTTTTTCAGCAGTGAAAAAAAACAGAAATGAGATCACATATCTGCTATTTTAGTAGCTTCTCCACACAGCTCTGACAGAAAAAGAACACGGATTCATTTTTAAAGCTGAAAAGCTTTTATTCCCACTCTCATGCAATTCAACTCAGTAAATTGCTAAAAGAATAAATTATTCTCCCCTATGTTCTCCTGAATATCCACACACACACAAAAAATGGCTGCTGGCAGACAGAGCTGTCAGTAGGAATTTCAGCATAAGCAAATTGTTTAGTACCTGTAATGGAGTATAATAGCTATAATTTCATTTGAACTGTTGCCACTAATAAGCTAATAAAATTGTGAGTCAAGACCTAGCCATTCATCACTACATGTAGCCACTGGGAACTCTTCTGTGCACACTTCACCACAGAACAGGTAACTCAGTCCTTTAAGTGTTACTGTATCTGAAAAAATGATGAGCCAGGCCTGGCACATTCTCTCTTTTAATGGTGAAAGGCACAGCTGCATATAAACTACAAAGGAGTTTCCCATCAGTATTTAACAGGTGTTTTCACAGCTACTCCCAATCCTCTGCCAGAATGCAAACTAGCAATTTAAATGCATATGCAGCTGAAAAATGTTTGAAAGGAAATTTAAATACAAAATGTAATACATACATTGAGATACACATAAGTATATATGCCCATTGCACATTAACTGGGCAGGAAGCATGTTTTTCTGAAGATCTCTGCAAAGGACCATAAAATATTACAGTTGCAACATACAAACTAATAGAAATTCATATATATCAGTTATTTGGCTAAAGATACTATGTAATGTCACCAGACAATTTTTATTCACCAAGAATTATGGTGAAGCAACTATAAAACTTCTTTAATTTAAATGGTATGATTAAAGCAAAAAATACAAGATATGTATTTTCTCAGATCAAGAAAATAAAACAATTATCATATTCTGTGGTGTTTGCACATGCTCTGAATGAAAGCACAGGATTAGTAAATGAGCTATAAGACAATAAAACATAACTGATTCCAGAGAAAAAGCACTTTGACTGTAATAAAGCTTACATTTGCAACAGTACCCATTCTACCTAGAAACCGCAGATATAGTTGCCTCTGGTGGGTGAAACTAACTCACCATTCTGCAGGCAGTCACAAAGATCTATATGAGAGCTCAGGGGGGCTGAAATGGTGAGTAAGCTGTGTTGGTTCTCTCCAGATGAATTAATTTTATCTGATGTGCATGTCTCATCAATGCTAATCAACCAAGATACAGATCCTTTCTGCCAAACCCCCCTGAGATAAAGGAGCAGACTTCTGCAGGGTCATGAAGAAACCCTATGCTCTTCACCTCCCCATGTCAACTTCTTATCATAATAGGCAGCACAACTGCACAGTGCAGACAAGCAGGACTGGCTAGGAACTCAGCAGCTGGCTCATGAGTGTCTCTGATTCAGCATGTGAAGATAATGAGGGCCATTGTAGGGAAAGAAGAGCAGGTGTGGAGCTAGAAGAGGATGTAAAAAGGAAAGACCTTTCCTTTTGCAAGGGAGGATATAAAGGGTAGCAAACAAAAATTTGAAAAGATAAGGAACAAAAAATAGAAGAACGTGGAACAAAAAATAGAAGAACGTGGAACAAAAAATAGAAGAACGTGGAACAA
>NW_020449886.1:650813-658201 GCF_003343035.1 Apteryx rowi
GGAACAAAAAATAGAAGAACGTGGAACAAAAAATAGAAGAACGTGGAACAAAAAATAGAAGAACGTGGAACAAGACATCACAGAGAACAAGACAAATATGAAGGCAGACAAAGCTCCCTCACAGGGTGGTATTTCCTGCCTACATCAGGTGGTGTTTGTAGGAATTGGCTCACTCAGGTTAGTGTACCACTTTGAGACCTAATATGACAACTGTTACAAACCACTGGAGCTTGTGCGCCAACAGGCCATAAAAACATACTTCATGCCATCACATCTTGAACGTGATGCATTTCCTCATGTTGTGACTACCACCTTCACTTTTTACTGATTATCCTTCATTTCAGTTGTAGATAAAATTAAGAACATAGTAAAGACTTAAAGACTGTACTTAGTTCTCTTGCAGAAATACAGTGTACTGGAAGGGACTGGAAAGAAAGGGAGAGAGAAAGAGGCAAAGCAGACAAAATCAGAATATCTACAAAAAATATATAAATGATTATGCTAACTTATCTATAAAACATAAGAGCCTATACTCTAGTAAACACCTTACTGATGTGCTTTCACTCATATTTAACAGTTTAGCATTCTTACTGTTATCATATTTTCTCAACATCTTTTTTCTGGCTTCTGAAATACTTAGTAAACACACAGCCAAAAGTCCACTCTTGAGGAAGATGTTTGCACATTCTAAAACAAACAGAACACAGTTTCMTCCTCTAGCCTCACATTTGTTCCCATTTTCACTTTTTAACCCATATACATTTAACAAATTATTTAGTAACTAAGCAACCAATGCTATATAAATTACAACTCCATGCTTTGGACAGACCAAGGAATGAAATCCTGAGATTTATTGTGAAGCTGTTTACATATTGCCATAGCCACATCAATGTTAGAAGCAAACTCAGAGCAATCCCTTTAGCATTAAAATTTATAGTATGCCACGAAAGGGAAATTTTTGTCTCCTTTTAAAGGTAGGAATGGGTTGATGCTTTCCATTTTAGGTGTGAACTGTTATGTATACCATCACTTTCCATAGAGAGCACATTTCACTGTTGTGATTTTATGTATCTGTAAATTCTGTTTCAGATACGGACTAGTTTTCATGCTCTTCCATAAGGCTCATGGCACTAAGACGAAAAACTGTATACCATCTTATACATTAGCTTTAATTATTATTGCCAACAGTTGCATCATGAACATATGTCTGCATATGGATTTCTGGGCAGAAGTACCACCATCACCTTTGGTTAGCATAAGTAACTGTCACTAGAATGTTAATAATTATGTTTGTAAACACTTTTAGACAAGCTAATCACTCATCTGGAGAAATATCAGTGTGTAGGAGGAAATACAGGCAACAGGAGGACAAGATCACAGATTTTTCACACTACTGATAGTATTTTTTCACTTACTAAAAAAATATTTATTAAAATGGAAATTTTCATTCTCCTAACCAATTCACTTAGGTGGATCCTTACAGCTTCATAGAATTTCATTAATCATAACAGAGCTCTGCCTGTGTATGCAAACCTTAGAGATCAAGGTACCAGTAACTAGATTTTTAAAGCACAGGCATAATAATATGGCTTCTATACTTTTGTGGGCAATTTTATTAAAAGGTCTACTTCCTATGAAAAAAGCAGACAACTTGTGCTTTTTCTTGTGCTTATACATTTAGCAGCTCTTACCCAGTATTTTCTTAACGCTTTTCAATAGGGAACAGGAGCAACAATGTTTCATTAGCCCTTTCTATTAAAAGTTTTAATATCTGCATTAACCAGAATTTCTCAAAATTGGTATAAGAAAACCTATCTGCAAGCAAGAACTGAAACAAGCAGTTGTATGGAGGGAGCTGGAGATTCGTTCCTTAATACCTCTGCTAATGAAGCAAAACGATCATCAAAGTTTCCACTTTCTTTTTAAGATTCTAGCTCAAGGGTATGCTCACAAAGAAAACCTAGAAAATGTGCTACAACTATACACCAAAAAACTCAGAAACCAGAAGGAAAATTAGTATTTGCCTGAGGAAATTTCAGAGTGACCACCCGAATATTTCTTATTGTGCCAGGGTCCCACACTTGCAAGCACTTACTTAATGACTATTATCTAACTTTACTACTGCTGCTCAAGAGAGTCTAGTTAAGCATCTTTCTGAGTATTTGACAGATTGGGACCTTCATAGTTTGATTCCTAATGCACATGGGTGGCATATTAAATAACTCCCAATTAAATCATTTCTAAAAACTAAACTACTGTCTTGTAAGTCTAACTTTAGAAGCTAATTTAGGCACCTCCTTTTACCTTTTTTAAACGTAGGCTGGAATACTGTCAAAAAATGTTGCAAATTCTCATACCTGATTTACTCTGTGGCTCTTCTAAAATGGTATTTGGAGTCTATTATCCTGATGGCTGTGTGAACAGATTAAACACAGACTTCCTAGATGATGTACGCTATGGGAAAGTGATAAATAACCAACATGTATATTTATGTGATAAATGTGCAATATAAGTTATAAATATGAAACACGCAGTGTGCCCTTGTGGCAAAGGAGGCCAGCAGCACCCTGGGCTGTGTTAGGCAGAGTGTTGCCAGCAGGGYGAGGGAGGTTATCCTTCTGCTCTGCTCAGCACTGGTGAGACGCACCTGGAATTCTGTGTCCAGCTCTGGGCTCCCCAGCACAAGAGCGACATAGATGTACTGCAGTGAGACCAGCAAAGGGCCACAAAGATGGTTAAGGGATAGGTGCATTTCTCTCATGAGGAGAACCTGAGAGAGGACTCTTCAGCCTGGA
Organism: Apteryx rowi; assembly: GCF_003343035.1. NCBI lineage: Eukaryota > Metazoa > Chordata > Aves > Apterygiformes > Apterygidae > Apteryx > Apteryx rowi. The sequence continues at coordinate 653,609 of NW_020449886.1, forward strand.
GAGGAAAAGACTGGGGGGGATTTTATCCATGTTTATAAATACCTGATGGGGAAAAACAAAGAAGACAGAGCCAGACTCTTCTCAGGGGTGCCCAGTGACAGGACAAAAGGCAATGGGCACAAATTGAAGCATAGGAAATTCTGTCTAAACATAAGAAAAAACTGTTTTTACTGGAGGAGTGATGGAACATTGGAACAGGTCACCCAGAGATGTTGTGAAGTCTCTATCCTTGGAGGTATTCAAAACCTGACGACACAGGCCAGAGCAACCTGCTCAAGATGACCCTGCTTTGAGTAGGGGGGTTGGACTAGACAGTCTCCAGAGGTCCTGTCCAACCTCTGCCATTGTGTATTTCTGAACTGCTCAGAGCTTTAAACTCTTGGGAGCACAGACAGGAATTTTGTTACATGAATTGCCAAAGGAACTTCAGTACCAAAGGTAGACTTCTTGACCATCATATATTTGTTCCTCTCTCTTGGCTTTAAATGCCAACCAACCAGCCAGCCCTCAATAAGATACCAGTGTCATTGAAACTTCTACTGTGAACAATGAAACTTCCTCAGTAATCTAGTTGGTAACATTTTAATACCATATATCTAGGTAAAAGGATATGGCAATTAAAATGCCACGTGCCTTGGTACTTTGTCTATACAAGCACTATCAGTACTGCTAAAAGCTGTACCTGTGCTTGAAGAATAATGTGAGCTTTTCGGACACTCCAGTGTAGACATGTTCAAAGAAAAAGTGAGAAACCTCTGTTGGGTAGATTTGACACTGGGGTCTGCCAAAGTTTTATTAAGTGCAGGATTTTGAGGGGAAAGAAAATATGTCAATGTCACCTTTTTGGGGATAAGGTAGGGCTGCCAAGTTGCCTAAAGCCTGCTCTAATTTGCGTCTATCAACCCAGGACATAAAAGATGAGTTTTATCTTCTTTTTCTACCTGCTATTGACCTACATTAGGACCTGTGTATTTAGCCTGCTAATGACCATTAGCCCTATTGTAAAGCCGTTAGAAGTAATACCTAAATTAATCAGCTGCTAAACAAAAGAAAACATATTGCTGAAATACACCATTATCAGCCTCCCAAGATGTGAAAGGGATTCTAATCAGATGGCTGTTCTGCAAAGAGTGATTCAAACCACACTGCATAGCACCACCTTCTGGTAAGCAAAAAGGTCAAATTTTTTCGTTGAAGCTTTGAGTAAAAGCTTTAATGATATCAAAGAAAATTTTCATATAAGAAATAATAACGTTATTAAGTTTTAAGAATAACCAATTTAAAATATGCAACATCTATAAATCAAAGGAGAAAAAAACACCAAAAATTTTTTATAAGCCCATTATTTCTAGAAGTGCAGATCAAAATGAAAAAAGTGTATTTCCCATTCTTTGCTGCTTATTTACTTAGTTCACTTAAATCATTATAACCCTTGTCAACGTTTTCTTTCTTTCTGATCATATTTCTCACTCAGAGTGAGTGAAATACATATGGCTCTGCTTTTTGTACTGAATAGAGCTGTACATTTTCAATAACATCTGAAATGCGCATGACTGCCCATGGGAGTTAACCAGTGAAGCTGTTAAAAGCAGCAGCTTGAAGCCCAAAAGTCCTAGATTCCGTTCCAGATTTTGCCCCTGGTTTGCTAGGTGGCCTTCAGAAGGTCACTTTGCCTCTTCAGCTTATGTTAAAGGCAGATATTGACAATGACCTTTGACTAGTGGTCTGAAACTTCCCATGGATATTTTCATTGAAGTGAGAAACTTGCATTCACTTGCAAACAATGAGAAACTGTTCAAAAACATTTTTTTTTCCTTTCTAGGTGGCAGGAGAATTACCTGAACTCTGGAATCTTGTCTCATGTAGTTTATCTGCATAGAGGAAGTGGTATTCCTAGGTAGTACTTAACCTGAGAATTTTATAGCAGTGGCTATTGTTTCCTCTGTAACGCATTATCTTTCCTGCCCTGTGAGTAGTTTGTAGCAAATGTATTTTTAAAGCCTTTCTCCAAGCTTAAGTGCAGCAATTAAGTTATCTTTAATGTTCCTATCAAGTATCTGGGGAATGCATATAGGTAAAGCAGTATGTAAAGTACATAGGTAAATTACACCTGTCAATCAGTACAGGTTTTTCAATAAGAATAATTATACAGATACAAATTATGTGACACAGGATTTGCAGCAGAACGTCATACTCACCTAAATAGGAAAGGCAAAATATGGCACATTAGGGATCAGATTGCTTTGCACTGCTAGCATGGCAACGCTTTCGCAGGCTGTCTGTGCCTAGCACACCTTTCTTAAGTGACTAAAACTTTTCTTTTTTTTTTTTTTTTAATCTAAAGCTGATCCATCTCTTATTTGCTTCATGCAGTAGCATCTATTTCAGAAGTGCACACTCCCATCATTAAATATGCATACTTTACCACATTTACAAATAGATGCACATTACATTCACATATACACAAACACATCTATACCAGAATGAGTTATTTTTTAAAAAATAAAAACAGTAGAGATGCTTTGCAAAAGTCAATCAGGACATTACTCAATGGTTAGGTTCCCTTTAACTATCAAGGTGGGAAAGACATTATGTCATTTTATAAATAATCTTTCAGTATTCTTGAGACTCTTGAAAGGCATGGCAAATAATGGAATTCTTTATATCTGAAAACATATAGGAGATCTTATTTTATAAGCAATACATAACAGACTATGGAATACACCGACCTCCCTATTTCATATCATCTTCTAGAAAGGAGGGGTTCACACAGCCCTGACACATTCCATATAAAAAACATGCATATACTGCGAAACAGGATTTTTGCTAAATTTAGAAATGTTTTTCATAGGAAAGGATTGTAGTGAACAACACTGAACAACAAAAATAAAAAAAATAAAGCTCAGTTCCTCATTCACCATACACCAGCCAATCTCACAATAAATGAGGCTGAAGACAAATAGAATAAAACTGCTAAGTAAAGATCATATTAGCATATACAAGCACAGGTAATCAATGCAAAGCTGGCAAGGCATTCTTAATTTGGCATTTCTTGACCTTTGAGTACTCCACTTAATTTTTAAACTCCACTCTGTATCATGATTTTAAGGAAGCTGTTTAAGTACCACTTCTTAAAATGTTCAAAATTCTCTCTCTGTCTCTCTTCTCCATTCTAAGCACAGGTATTTTGTAAAGTTTCCCACAAAAGGCAGCCTGACCATCAAAATCTGTCAAAGTCAGTCCTAGTGCCTTGGGTTTATTTTTAATGTTATTTATTGTGATCAATTATTTTCTTTGGTTTCTACCTGCAAGGCAAAGACTTTGTTGAGTGGCCTCAGCACCATGTAAGTTACTTTTGTTCCCACAGGCAAACATTTTGCAGGTACCCTTGACAAGCTCTCTTTTTCTGCAACATACCCAAGCAGCCTACTTCCTATTACTAATGCCCTCACAATTAACTATTTTCATCCCAATTTTTGCTACAAATTTCATAAGCATTAGGAAYTGACTTTGAAAACCGACTGTCATGTGAACATTGCCACAAGTTTCAACCAGACTTAGATCTATCCAGAGGTGACTGCTTGCAGGACTGGAACCAAATTCACTTCCTCTCTGAAAAACTGCAGTCCATTTATTATTTCACAATTCTTCCTTTACGAATTTTCAGCAGGTCAAAATAAGAACTAGGCTACCATACATTCAAGAAATAAATTTCTATCAATCTCTTATCCAAGCAGTCACTCTCAGAGTCATCAAACAAAAATATTTAGGAAGAAAAGGCTTCTTTTCCTGTTGATTTGTTTGCCAAGTAAAACACTCACTTTTTCATCATGTGGTACACAAGAAATCTTTTTTTCTGATACATTTTTTCTTTTATAATAGCAGTAATACAACAGAAGTAAGTACACCTAAGTTGCCTTAATAAACATAACCAGCCTCTTTAGAAAAGAACTGAATCCACATACCTCTCTCTGATTTGAAATGAACTGTTCTGTGTAGGGAGAAGGACACCCCATAGTACTTTATCTGCGCTACCGCAACATGCTCTGGGGTTTCGCCGCACAGCCGGAGGCTTCCTTAGGCCAGAGTACGAAGCTCTGTGGCATTTACTGGCCTGTATTTCCTCAGGATTGTAACCCATCAGCACCGTTTTCAAGCAAAGGCTGTGCAGACATTAACTGGGCACTGCTACCGCAACTACCCCTCGCAAGGGCTGGGGGAGGCCGAGGKGCCGGTGGCTGCGCAGCTTCACTCCAGCACCACCACAGGGCCAAAGGCGGGAAGAGCACAGCAAGCTGCCTGAGGGGATGCTGGCGCCCAGAGCCACAGTGAGGGAAAGCAAAGGGAGGCTTTAGAAGGCGCAGCCTCGCCTACAACGCGGCCCTGGCAGAACCGCGGGGGAAGAAGGGCGTCGAGCCCCAAGCCCCACGCACGAGCCTAACAGCTCACTGCTTCCCGCCGCGCTCCTTTTAAAGGCGTTCGGTGACGTCACGGCTGAAGCGGGCAGCCGTTAGGCGCGCGCTGCCCCGCCCCCGGGCGGTTGGCGGCCGCGCGGCGAGCACGCGCCCCGCCCCCTGACACCCCCCCTCGCGG
>NW_020449886.1:658606-681123 GCF_003343035.1 Apteryx rowi
AGCCCGCCGTGGCTGCGGCTGCCCGAGGTGCCGGGCGCCGAGGCGCACCGGGCCAACGAGCTGCTGCTGCTGCTGCCGCCGGCGCGGCGCGGCCCGGAGCCGCCGCAGCACCACGTCGTCTACTTCCCGGGGGACGTGCAGGTACGCGGCGGCCCGGGGCCGCGCCCAGAGCAGCTCGGCGGCGGGGGAGGCATCTCTTGCGCCCGCTGTGGCCGCCGTGACGGGGGGGCCCGGGGGCTCGGCCGCTCCTGGCGGCTGAAACGGGCGGCGTGCGCTTGCGGCGGAGCCGTGCTTTGGAGCAGTAGCGCGCATCGTCGCTCCCGGTGGGGGCGGCAGAACTTAGAGCGTGTCGAAGACAGTCCAGGGCGAGAAGGTGATAAAATGGCAAGGCTTCCGCGGAGGGCTTGGCGCTGGCTGCCGCGCGGGGGAGCGGATGGGCGCAGCCCCGCGGCCGCTGCGCTCCCGAGGCTCTGAGCGCGGCTCGGGGCGCTAGCCTTACTGCTCTGAGCAGGCAGGCAGGCAGGGTCAAAGCCGGCGCCCCTCAGAAGCAGGGGCAGTGTGCTTTTTGTTCGAAGGAAAAGGCTTCCCTTTTCGGTAACCTAAAAATGCAGAACTTGGTGGATTTTTGTTTTAAGGATTATGATGGTCTAAAAAAACCTTTTAATTACTATTCCTGGGTATGGTTATCAAGAGCCTACATTGTCCTTAGTAAAAGACATTAACTAATATTCTGTGCCTTAATGAATTCAGAGGTGAGGATCATTAATGATTCGGAGATTAATTTTTTTCTGCCTATGTCCAATATGGATGTGAGCAAGAGGAGTACAGACTCCCTACAGCTGAATGAGAGGGAAATATTTTTCTGTGCATAAAAGAAAACTAATTACTGAAGTCTTAAGTCTATTGTTTGTAATAAAACAATCGGTATTTCTGCAGATGGAGAAAATGCAGTAAAATGATGTATTTATGYTGTATTAAGCTGAATAATACTTTCCTCTTCCCTTGGAGTGAAGTCAACAAGAAATGACAAGCACCTCCATGTGCTTATTTTTATTGTGGTGGTTTTATGTGATAAAATTATTAAGGCAGAATAAGTAGTCTAAATATGCCAGTAAATTAAAGAAATTGTTTCCTGTTCTGGGAGCCTAGCAAGCAAGCACCTCTGTAATGTGGAATGTTTCTCTGTTAGTCAGCCACAGCCCGCCCTTATGAATATACATGTGTATGGTGTGTGTATGTATCTACACATATATATACACACACACACACGCTAGACAGAGTTTAAGTATTTTCACAATGTTCTAATGCATCTTTTCTATTTTTTAATTTTTCAGAACTATCATGACATCATGTCATGCCACCCAGAAAACTTTCAGTGGGAGCAATGGAGTTTTGAAAATGTTGCTACCATACTTGCTCACCGATTTCCTAATAGCTTTATTTGGGTTGTAAAGTGTTCTCGAATGCACCTGCACAAATTCAGTTGTTATGACAACTTTGTGGCAAGCAACATGTTTGGAGCACCAGAGCACAGCACCGACTTTGGAGCTTTCAAGCATCTTCATGCGTTGCTAGTTAATGCATTCAGACTCRCTCAGAACATGCTGTTGTCTCAGAAGAGCACGTATGGTTTCAACAAGGATGCAAAGATAGCTGCTTGTAAATCACAGCCGCAGTCTGGTCCTACAACAAACGGCTGTTCATCCACTGAAGGAGAGAGAGACTGTGAATATTCTAATAACTCTGCTATGAACTTCATTATACCGTCTGCTGTAGGTGCAGTGTCATTTACTTTGATTGGCTTCAGTAAAGGTTGTGTGGTTTTGAACCAGCTGCTCTATGAGCTGAAGGAAGCTAAAAAAGACAAGAATACAGATGCCTTCTTAAAAAACATAAAAGCAATTTACTGGTTGGATGGTGGTCACTCTGGAGGAAGCAATACTTGGGTTACTTACCCTGAAGTGCTGAAAGAACTTGCACAGACAGGGATTGAAGTTCATGCTCATGTTACACCGTACCAAGTGTTTGATACAATGAGATCATGGATTGGGAGAGAGCATGAGAAATTTGTACAGATACTTGAAGAACTGGGTGTAGAAATAGATGATCAACTACATTTTGCAGATGAAGTTCCCTCCTTAGATAACCATTTCAGAGTTCATGAAGTATTTTGAGACTGTATATATCTCTGTATTCATTGCAAAAGCACTTTTGACACTGTAAATCTTGATTTACAACTTTGAGCAGACACTCTCTGAAGAGTAATATTAAATCAGTCGTGTGTTCCTAGTAGATACTGTATATAAATTTCAGTGGCTTAAAAAGGGGGTGGGGGAAATCCCATATCTAGAGCAGATTATGTCATTTGATTCCTGGCAAATTTGTTATGAAGAACTGTGTGAACATTTAATCTCAAACTGTTGGCAAAATTTTTAGCCCTGGATGTCCAAAGTAATATACTGCCTTTAATGGGAGTTTAAAAGTACTGAAGATCTTCAAGTGTCTGGATACTTCTATTTACAAGTTTCCAGGGCTCAAAAATTTGGTCTTTGACAGTAACAGTTACAACATTATTTTTTTGGCTTAGAGAAAATGATGATTTTTGGAGCAATCTTAGTTATACGTTGTTGAAAAGTGCTTTAATTAGATAACTTAATCTTCCAGTTTTGTAACATTTCTTCTGTTGAAAGAAAGTCACAAATACTTTTGGAATAATAGTGCCAATTTGTTTTTCTTCCCTATGAAAACTTTGCTTTTTCTGTGGCTATAAAATTTCATTAACTCATTGCTTAGTATCTGATAGTGACTAGCCTTTTTATCTGGGACTTGAAAATTTTGACATAGCTATGTGAAGTGACCAAGAATATTCATAAGGGTGTAGTTTATTGCTGTTTCAACGTACCCTGCTCTTGCTTTGACTAACTTCTATAAGGACTGGAAGTAATACATGTATTTGCAATTTGAGGTGTGTTTATCCCTTCTGTTCTGAAACTGGTGAGGGTTTTTTTCGTAAACTGCAGCATTGGTGTTCATCTAAATCAAGCCATAAGTACATGACATATTACAAGCTACATAAAATGTTTTAGAATATGTTGACTGTAGCTGTTTCAAAATGCTTCAGTTTGTAGAACTCTGATCGCCTTTAAATGTATTGTAGTAGTTGCTTCTAGAGCCACCCAAAAATCTGTTTTCAGAGCATAATATTTTATACAGAAAAAAAAAAACTCTAATGAAATACAAAGCCAGACAAATCAGATACAGATGATGTCATCTAGTTCAGGCCCAAATCCTGAATGTACTTCAAAAATAAAATTACTGCAAGGTGAACACAAAAGGGAAAYACTGGAACTTTTCTACTGTTGTTTTTCCTTTTATCTACAAACAAATCTTAGAGAATCACTCTTAAAGACAACTGCAGCTATTAATGATAAACCAGTAGCTTAATGGTTTTGGATTTCCTGAAAGAATAGAAAAACAGAAGTTAGCAAAACAGTGTGACAAATATAGCTCTAGTCTGGAAAAAAAAGCATTTTATTCAGCTTTGTTCCGATGTTTGATTGCTTAGCAACACCTTTTCCCTGCTTCTAGCTTCCTGTTACTTTTATACTGTGAAAGGATGGATCTGGGTCATCTTTCCTCTGTTGGCATCATTAAAACTTCCAAGGTTCACTGGAGACAGTATTTTCACAACTCTTGCAGAGGATGTGCGCATGTTAGTGATCACTGAAGAATGAGAAAAGCCCACTGAACTCTTAAAATCCTTTTTTTTATGCTCAACATAAAAGTATGAAGGGTGATAGAAAGAAATGAGCATGCAAAAAATAGCTTTTACAATGTGAAAGTGAATTTTGTAGCTAATAATAATTAGATTAATGTAACTATCTGTTCAAAAGTAGAGATTATTTTAAATGATGGAGAAAAGTGCAACATGCAAACTAACTGCAATTTTATGAAAGAATCTGAAATATAGTTCTAGCTGCTTTTACTAAACTCTTGGAGACTGTTCAACCCTATTTATTGATTGCCTTCTTAATGGACTTAAAACAGCTTATGTGTTTCAAGGAGGGGTATTTCCCTTCTTTGGTCCTTTTGATAACACATGCAATGGATGCCAAGACTCCTTTCTGTAAAGGAAATGTGGGTCACCTAACACAGTGTTTTTAATAGAGAGTCTATAAATTGCTTGAAATATCTTTAATTATCCACTGTTAAACTTAAAAAAAAACAAACAAACAAACAAAAAAAAACCCTCTGATCTTGCTCCCTGTCAGTTCAGTTTCAGTATTCTCAAAATTAACCAGAGCAACACTAAAATTTGCCCTATCCAATAATAATGCACCTCATAGACCAATATCAAAACAACTCAGTGCCAGCCAAAACAGTAGGAGTAGGTTGTTGCAAGCTTTTGAAAATAGCTATTAAAATATTGACATTGTCTTCAAAGGTTTCTGGATGGCTCTTCTATGAAAACATTAATAACCTATTTGATGAAGGTGGTTTACAATAGATGTTAAATAAAATCAGCTCAAGTTTTGCTGCATTACTTTGAAGAATAAGCACTTTCTTGTAAAACTAATCTTGTTGTAAGACTTGATGTTTCAGAGGGAAAACTGGTTGGTTTTTTATTCTCTAAACAGTTGTAGTACTGTGTTGGAATGTGCCTCTGTCATTCACTACAATGCATGCTAAAAATAAAATATGCAGACAATGTAGAAAATACTATTTCAAATGGGTGAAAACACTCCAACATGAATGTAAAATTGTTAAACTAGGAATGTGCAGTTAAGGTTTGTGAATTATGCTTTAGTGGGTGTTTGTGGAGACCTAGGTTTAAAAAAAAAATCAAACACCTATTTCATAGCAGCTTTTTTTCAAGGCAGGCTTTGTATTTATGTACCATCATAAAACAGCTTACTGGGATCTTGCCTGTGAGGGAAAGCTGGCATGAAGTAAGCAAAGGTGTGAACATTTCTGTAAGGGTGAAAGGGATCATAGTTTGTAGATGCCTGTTTCTTTCCCTTATCTATAAAGGCAGTTTTATAATAAACTTAGATGTTAGTGCCTACAGTTAGGTGAGGTGAATTCCTGTTCTCATGCCATTACAGCAGTTTAGTGCAAGACACTATTCTGTTTTGGAACGGAGTAAGCAACATTACACTTTGTGTCCTTAGTACAAGCTGGTATGTATTAGCTGGTATACTTTATATTACATGCTTGTTTCTTGTATGTTAGACGAGTCATTCTTCATACAAAAAATGTCAACTTCTCTGTCTTGATAAATGCTAAAATGTTTTAAGCTGCATCTATTAAAAATCCCTTTAAAACAAGGCTTTCTGTGAAATTGTCCAGTCCATATAACTTAAATGATACTACTTTGTGTTTATCTTAAATACTAGTAACTTAGTTAACCTTCTTCCTGTCTATGTCTAACATAATCACATCTTTGTAACTGCTGCTGCATAAATCAGTATCAGACACTAATTTTGAAAGGTGATTACGGATACAAGCCTTAACATGTTGCTGAAAAGAACAATCTTTTTTGTCCTCACCCTGATAATGTCCTGTTGCCTCCATTACATTAGCGCTAGCACTTTATGGTGAGCTGTTCTAGATTGCTCAATTAGCATTATTGCTGATAAAGATAAGAKTGCTGTGTATTTAAATGTTCATAGATCTTATTTTAAATACGACTGCTCAGTCAGTCAGGAGTTAGGATGTTACAATTGTGGATATTCACAGATAAAAGCAATACATGATCATGTTCTTAAGTTTTCCCAACAGATCCTTTTTGAGTTGCAGAAAGAAAATGTCACCTTTTTTCTTCCCTCGTCCAGTGCTTCTCATAGTGTTGTCTTTTCTAATCTAACAGTTACTTTGACATCTCTGCAGATAAATATTTGTTCTCCTATACAGGTGGGAAGTTGAAGTACTGAGATCAAAGTAAAACCATTCATTTACTCTGCTTATTTTAAATTACACAAGGCCTTATTCCATATGCTCAGTGCACAGATGGAACAGTGTATATTCACTATTTCTTGAGATCTGGTTCTAGGGTCTCAAAGTGGGCACCCATGAAATAAGCAAAATAACTGAAAGCTCTCTGTTAAAAAGATGATTGGACATATCTGACAYCATGTAGGAACACAGCACGAAAGACCTGGGTAAAGTTAAATTCTCCAACTTGGTGAGAAGATAATTACTTTTCTCCTTCTCATCTGTGTTAGTGTCTATGTCTCTCATCCCTATCAAGTAGCCTTGACTTATTTTATTTCATACTTTTGATGGTAATCCTCTTCYATATGGTCACTTTGAAAAGACTTCATAAAGTTATAAAACTAATTTGGACTTACATAGCATTTTATATCCAGGTAATTTAAACTGCTTTGCAAATGTAATTCTGCAATAACAGTGATGAAAAACACTGGAAAGGTAAGAGGCACATGTTTCATGGTATTGGAAAAGTCATGGGACAAGTCAACAGGGTTTGTATTTTTTTAATCAGTTTACATATTGTGCTGGCATAACTAATATATCATTCTGTAGTACTGACTATGGTTTTTGTGACACTGTGTCTTGATAATACTGAAATAAGTTATAGTGCTATATTTGTTCTAATACAGTATAACATTACTCACTGTGTAGCACATTGACTTAATGCTAAGTTAGAAACCAACATAGTTGCATCAGCATAAAACCTGTGTAGACCAGTTCTTTGATTCCCCTTACTATAGCAGCCAAGAGCCTTACAATCCTTAACATTAACATACCCACTTGTGCCAGTCTCTAGGTAATGTAAGAAATACTATCCTTATTTTCTGATGAGCTGAGACAGAGAAGTTAAAGGATAGTACAAAAGAATTTTGGCATTTGTATGTGCTGTTGTGTACCAGCCTTTTAGCTACATCGCTGCCTCACAGAACCCACAGCAGACACCTGAATTGTCTGGTGCCCCTGTACAGTACAAAAGCAGAGGTGGGTGCCTCAGACTGCAATCCACAAGAGAGCTTCTTCAAATCACCTTTGGAGTTGACTTCTTCAGAATCCTTTTAATTTTACAATGATATTTCATTTTTATAAGGATGGCAGATTGAAAGAAAAAGTTACTTCCGATGGCTTTGTTTGTCTTACTGATCTCTTAACTTTGTTAATTGATTTAAGATGCRAGGTGAGTGTCTTTAACTTGAGTAAAATAATACAAAGTCATTAAGCAAAATGTCAAAGATCATCTAATACCTATGTGGCAGAGCCAGGCACTGYGCTTCTCCCAGTGCTAGACATACAGCTAGAATTCATCTGGTCAGAAACAGTATTAGAATAGCATAATTCACTCTTCCCGCTGATAAAAACTTACTCAGTATTAGCAATATAATAGCTATGTTACCTATACATAATACTTACCCAGTAGTGGCTATTCCACATCACTAAGAGTCACGATGAGAAACTAATTGAGGCAGTCATTATGCACATAGCCAAGCCTGGGTTATAAAGCAGTGATGACTTTGTAGTCATTTCCTGTTATTAGGGCTTAATTAAGTTTGTTTCTAAGAAAACCCAGGAAGTGTCAAATTCTATTTAAGCAAGTGACCTGAAAAGCATCCATTAAAACAAAAGGGAAAAATATATTCTCATCTGCTTTTTCTTCATGTGAATAGACATCTCATGTATTTGAAAAGCCAAATGCATCACTTCAAGGTTTAGAATAGATTTTGCTTCTTTCAGCAGGCCTTTTGCTGACACTCCATCAAGACTGTTAGCTTCCCTTCCCTTCCCTCCTTTCCTTGGCACTTCAGAGCTGAGTTGTTTCTAATGAAAGCGTTACTGCAAGATACAGAAAACAGTCAAGAGACATACCAATGTTGGAGAAGAGCAAAACAAGGTTCTTCACATCCCTCGCACCAGTTTACCCTCCGAGGAATTCAATGCATGGGCGTCAGATCAAACTATTGCATCCCTTACAGACTACCTGCATAGTTCTTTTTTCCCATTTGTCATCATGAGAAATGCACTGAGTTTGTATGATGGAAGTTTTAAGCAATTCATATATTGCTTGACATTTGAAGTAAAAATGCTTTCACAGCAAAAAATGTCCATTACTATGATCTGCCTTAGTACTGCAAGCAATAGCCTCTGAACATTTTTGTCCAAACACGCAGAGCAGCACATTTTATATGGTTGAGCAGTTCTTTTAATGTTTTTAATCTGCTCTTAGAAATGTTGACTAGGACCATATCCGAATGATTAAAAAGGAAGTAAGCTGGTCTCATTGCTCTCAGGAATCACCACATATGGAGATCAGAATCTATCCCCAGTCCTAGAGTCTGACCCAAACAAAATAGGAAAACTTAACATGCAACTTGTACTGCAAACTTACACAAGTGTTTAAAAGAATTAAGATTTCATCTCTTCTTTTACTAATACTGGAATTTTGGTTCCTAAGTCTGATAGTAGTTTCCRCAGATTGTCTTGTAAAAGTTGCTATCTCTGAACATACATCTTTCAACACTTGCGTTTTCTGCATGGAAACATCTAAAAATCTCAGATTTGGGTAAACACATTTTGGCCAGAGGAAAAAAGAATCAAGTCTACATAGGTTTCAGAAACTGTAAAGTATATTGGGATCATGCCATATGTAATATAACCTCTACTCTCAGTAAAATCATCCTTGTCTTAGTAGAATTAGTAGTCTCATTGTGGGACTATCAGCATGAACAAACCAAGTATTTTCATCCTGCATATTTAAAAGGTATTGCAGATATATTCTGATGCTTCATGACCAACTCAAATCCCTTCGCATTAGTCATTTAACTTGATGCCTATATTAAGAATTTAAGCTAAGGAGTTCCTGGAGAGAAACACATCAGGGTGCATCAATCTTCAGCACTCACATTAATGTGTATTCAACAATGTGAATATTCTCTGAATGTTGAACTGCACTTGTGTTTCTTGGCATTCTCTCTCTATTTGGTCAACAAGCCATTAAAATACACTAAAAAGAGATACACATATGGGATTAATATTTTTATATCTTTTAGATACTCAATTGCCAGAGATATTTACTTCATTTTTTTCATACCGTTTGGCCAGCTCAGTACTCTTTGATGGACAGATTTTTGATGGCCTGTTTAAGAGTTTGACAGGAGAATATTTTGACATCAGTGTTTTCCTTTGATTTCTTTCCACAGCAACCATGCTAAGAAAAATATAAAACATACATCTTCTGAAATCAGCTTGTCCTTTGTATTTCACTCGACCAAGAATAAATGCTGAATTCTTTCCAGATGTTGGTTTGCAATGAACTTGATTACATTTTAAAAGCATCAGTCACCAGTAATAAAAAGCTGGGGGCTAGCCAAGTTTAAACTACTGATTTCAGATACTGTCGATATTTAATGATATCTTAACTCAGCTTTCTGTCCTGGACAGTCTACATCACCTAACTGCTCTATTGAATATACTGTTTGAAGCAAGACTGTCAGCATTTATTTTTTTTATACCTGTTCCCACAACTTCATCTGTTTTCTCCTGTTGTGATCGCGTTTTGCTTTACATCTCTAAAGGACAAACTCCCACAGAACATCAGTGTCTCTAACCTTGTGTTATTCTAGTAATGGATTAAATGTGGCTACTATTCTCTCACTGTGTTAGCTCAAAGTCAATCTTTTAATGATTTCACCATTCATTCATTACTGTGCTACTCCAKTTCCACACCATGTTGCACAGCGGTATGAAAGGGCCAATTAATTTTTTACATAGTAACTTCAAGATTTTTATAGCTAATAACGTTATGCTCAAGTTAAGAAAATACAGTTTAAAACTTGTTTGTTTGCTTGCTTGCTTCTTTAATAGCATTTCAGAACGTGTTTTATAAAAGTTATTAAATGAAAAATTGAAGAGACTGGTTCAAAGTGAAACCAGAGTGGCACTGACAAAAAAAAMCAAAAAAACTATGCTGTTCTTCTCACTGACCTTCATGGAATACTTTTTATTGCTCTTTCTAAAAGATGCATTTACATCACCTCTAGTAGGCTTGCTGACAGTCTTCTCAGAGAATTTGAAAACCAAAAGGGCCATGGAGAGGGAACAAGTATTATTGCAGAGTTTTCCCATAGGACACTAGAAGGGGAGCATGAAAAGGGTTGGGTTATCACCAACTACAGTGAGATGCCCTAATTTGCTGTCATATAAAAATGAAATAAAGGCCTTATTTTAAAGCTGGTGATGTGAAAAGCAAATAGGTGCATTCCTACAACACTTGGCTTACAGATTAATTCATTCAGTGTGACCTTCTTCCTCCCACCCAGATACACTTTCCAACCCAAACTTCACACTAGTCTTTCCTACTGGCAGCTTTCCTACTGGGCTACCTCAACACTTAACTGCAACTGAGCAATGCAAGGGCTTCATTTGGTCTAAGGTGTTTAATACTCTCTCTTTCAAAAAAGGAGATTGAAAAATATTCAGAACAACATTCTGAATACTTGTGGGTTGGCAGGTGCAACCTGGGATCTTATTTATGCTTTTTATATACATGCTATGGAACAAGTAATATTGAAAAATCTTAATGTCACCAACAGGTCGCACAGCACCGAAATGCATTTGTTCCACAGGATTTTCCTTCTTCTACTTTCTCCTGTCCCCAAGTATCCCAAATGGCTTCCACTTTCCTCTCCCTCTGGAGCACAGCAGGCACTTCTCACAAGCAGAGACACAGGCAGATCACTCATACACTGATTGCTGCTCCATAAAGCTTTTCCTTATTTATAGCTAAGTGTTGGGGGAGGGTGGTGGTGACGGTGGGGGAACGACACTTGAGAACACTAAGCTAGTGCCTCCTCCTTTGGGAATGAAGGATCAAGAAATGGCAGAATGAGGGATCAGCACAGTACTTCCTCTGTGCTAGCATAATGAGAAGCTGCCAGTGGTCAGAGTTAACAGAGAAAGCCACGCAGGCACAATGCTCGAATGCAGTTCTGTGCAGCCCTGCAGGCTCCCTGAGCCTCCCCATTTACTCTTAGCACCGAAAGAATATGCTCTGTACACCTCTGCAAAACAATTCATAGGAGGCCCTCTACATTACCTATCTGACAAAGCCAGGATGCTTCCCCAGCCTAACACTCAGGCTCACAGATCCTGTCTCTGCAGTACGCACAAGCAATCCTTTAACCACAGAAGAAATTTCGAGAGACCTATTTGTGTTCCCAGATTTAAATTCTGCCCTCGGAACGTACAATGATGCCCATCAGGATCGCTTGGCTGGTTACATTCATGCCTATTCATTAAGGTGGCGTGATGCCCACTCACATGGCAGCAGACTATTTTCACTGTGTTAAACTGCCAAGAATAGGTTTAGAAGAATAATTTGCACAGTGTTGCAAGCCCCTGCTCCTCTGGAGAACGACATTTTTCAGCGCTTTATTAACACAACATAGCTATTCAGTCTAACAGCTTTCGACAAGTTACAGTTCTCCAAAAACACTGCTGGAAGCAGCAGACTGACCTAAATGACAGGTAAATACTGCTGAGATTGTGTGTTCTCCAAGCAGCACAAATCATAACAACACAGAGATTTCAAATGGACTATGACAACCTTATTTGTGAGATGCCCATCTTTACTCTTACAAGACTTCTGTAAGCACCACAATCTGTCAAAAAGCAACCATCGGCAATGGGCTCCACCTTGAAAGACCCCCTTTCATATGGCAACATAATGCATCTCAAATACTGCTCCCAACAGATTCTGCATCTACTCCAACATTACGAAGAACTTCCATTCAGATTCTACAACTGTAGCCTGTTGGATTTGTGGGTACATCAGTTGCAAATACTGCACAGCTGCAGTAATAGCAATGCTCCCTGACCGTATTGGGGCAGCCGCAGTGGTTGTGACAAGCAAGGTTTCCTGCTCAACACCTTAACCAACGAGGAAAATGGTAGATCATTTACCTTGTGACCAAGCGGCTGCACAACTCTAAACTTAATCTTGAATGATTAACCTTTGCTTTTCTTCATGTCTGCCTCTGCTCTGCAGTTTCACCACAAGAGGGAGCTTACCCCCCCCTTCTTTACCACCAGGCTATTACTCAGAAAACAAAGAATGACCGTTAGTACCATCACCAACCCTCCCTTGGACCTCCACAGAGACCACTATGGCTTTGTTAAGCTTTAGTAAACTAGGTGGCATTCAGGAAGATGTGCAGTTACTTCTAAGCATACATTCTGTCAGACCAGCCCACATGTCAAAATTCTCATTCAGAAATATTTAAGCAAAACACTCCAAGAAAAGTTAAGAGTTAAGAGTGCAGATACTGCAAACATAGGACTGCAAACATACACTGTAAGAAAGAGATCTCTGGATCAAGCAGATTACACATTGCATGTGGAAAAAAAACAAGAAGAAACATGTACAAGATAAACTTTGTTGTAGGTGAATGTTTATCAACAATGTTTCTATTAGTCTTATAGAAAGTGTACTTATGTACATGTGGGTAGTATCCATATAACATATGCTTCTCTAATTTCAGCAGATTTTGGTGACTTGCAAAGTGTTATTTTACTTATAATCAGTCCTATAGGCTTTTTCTTGGATGCGTAACACCATTCTCCGAGCATAAAAATCCCTGTATTCCTCAGGCAGTTCTTCAAGTGTTTTCAAGGCCCTGTCCAAGATTTGCATAGCTCTAGAGGCGGCTGTGGGATCTTTATTTCCATAAGTGTCACTTTTATCATAGCACTCAGAGGGAAGGTGCTTCCAAAAGACATTCAGTCCCACTCCAAATTCCTCAGAAATTACATTATGGAACCACAAGGCTGTAGAAAGAAAAATGTCTAAAGTGAAAATTTWTATATAAAACTTCCATGTGATTCATAACAAGCATCAGAATCAGCCAAACTATATCTAGTTGAAGAAAAGCCTCAACCACCTTCTTTTTTGTTAATTTATAGAAAATCATTTCCCCTAAAAGATCACATTGTACCAAACTTAAAAAGTTCTTGAAGATGTTTACATCCATCCATAACTTTATGCAAAAATAACAATCACTGAAGTCTAAAGTGATACTCAAACATAAGCAAACTGATAAGTGTGTGTAAGATCAAAGTGAGACATGTTCCTTGTTCACCTCATTCATCTCCTACTCTAAATCCATGTATGTATTTTTATAGAATTAGTCCCTTACCTTGCACAGATTGTCCAAACCTTAATGAAAACCACCAGTATCAGTCAGGTCACCCATGCAAAGTTGCTAACCATTTGATGGTAAAGTCATGAAGCTTGCATCTGAATCATTGCCATTGTGGTAAGAATGCAAAGACATCTTTGCCTCACCTAGTACATTTTCATAATAAATTTATTACGAAAATATTTACCCTATTTCAATTTTAAGCTGAAAGACAGAACACTGCTTGTGGCAGCTTAGTTACTTGTATATACTGATGACATCAGGCCTATTCTGAAAAATGAACAAGCAGTTTCTTTCAGATAGGAAGAGGATCTGCTTCTACCTTCTCAATAATAATCACATTCAATTCTCAAAGAACATCTCCTTTTCCAGTGATAAATATCCTAGAACACTGTCAAAGCTAACACCATTCTCTGGACTAATATCTCTATACCACTCAGTAGTTCTTAGTGTATTAAGTGTTTCAAACTTTGGACCAGCACACCTACGGACAAAGTCAAATGAGTATCTGTAGTACATAAAAGAAAATTATGTATGCTGACATTGACGTTACGTACACAAACTTTAACAAAAAGTTTCTTGAAAACCAATGACAAGCTCAAAATTAAGCAACAAGTTTGAGCCTAAGAATCTATTTATTTTAAATCATCCTAAAAAGCTACTGCCTTCTTGTTTACTGGCCTGTTTATAATGCCCAAATAATACGCAAATGAACAGAGTAAGTACCTGTCATGAGCTCATGTTGAATGAAAAAAAAAAAAGAACTAGTAATGACAAGTAGGAGTAATTTAAACACCTTTCCCTGATCACACAAATTGTTATCTTAACACAGGAAGCAGCTTAATATTGCTGCTTGTGCAGAAAGATGATTAGGACCTGTCTTTCCATTCCCCAGAGGTGATTACAAACTTCTAAAAGGTCCGGTTACTCTTCCATCCATAATTCTCATCAAGTCATTTGCCTCACAGTTCTGTAACACTAAGTGCCAGAGCTACAGAAGAACAGAAATGCTACTTCACTCAAATTCTGTCATTAATTCTGTGACCTGACTTTTCTAATTTCAGATTTCACAAGTTGATTTTTATATTCCTAGTCTCTTAAGATAAAAATTTAGAAGCATACAGTGTAATTCTGAGAAAGGTAACATCTACAGGTAGATGTAATAGTACCTTTTATTAGGCCAGTTAGTACAGCTTGAAAAAGCAGACAAATTTTGCCAGCATTCTTAGATCCTCCTCCTTAAAACGCAAAAATGCTTTAGTGATCTATTATTGTCCCTAGAAATGAGAAATTGCAAATCAAACTCTTCAAAAACTGAAACACGGGTGAGAGCTATTGGTTACTTACCTGGAATAAATAATACATCTCCTGCTTCCAGGTAACATTCATAGCGCTTGGCTTTTACAAAAAGGGGATATTTCTCAAAGTCTGGATTATCCACATCCAGCACCTCTGATTTAGTACCTTAGGAAAGTTTTCAAAAACAATTAATAAACATTCTTACTCTCCCAAACAGTAATAAAGCATTAACAAATTATTAGAAATGACAGTTCTTGAATCACATATAATACTGGTTTAATGCTCTATAACTCTTCTAAAAACCAGGCAAATCTGATGGCACTCCTCAGTTACTGAGGAGACATATTCTTTTGTTGTCTACTTTTCTGCTGTAGCTGCAATCCTATTAACACTAAAGAAAACTTCCTCTGACATTTAAAATGCCATTTTAAATCCAGGCAGAGCACTGTACTCCTCCACAGCTAGGTGGTGGAACCACAACCAGACAGAGAACGTGGGCTGCAGTGCTCCGTTGCAAATTTCCTAACCTGCCCCACTACAATTCCTTAGCTTTGACTGACAGCAAACAGCACCAGAGTAAAGACAGCAAGTGACTTCTTTTACACCAAACTGTCAGTCAGTGATTTTTTTCCTACAGTGCAGCACTAGTCAGCTGGAAAGGCAACTATGGTCACCAAATTCAGAACTAGATGTATGTAATATACATACCTGATAAATATAAATACGGTGCATCTTTAGGACTATACAAAACAACTCGTTTTTTCCCTGTTATCTGGATTAAGAAATTATCCATTACCTGGAATGAGCATAGTTAGAGAGATGTCAGCCAAGAGTTAAGAATGAATATATAGTCTGCAAATAATCTAAAATATCATCAGCACAAAAAATGAAGTATTAAAACCTTCATGTGTTAAGAATTAACTGAAAGAGCGTCCACATATAGAATTAACCCATCCAAAAAATTAAGAATTTCTGCCTTTATGGAAAAAAATTGCTTTCAAAAAATCTTGTTTTCTTTAAAGAGGAATCACATTCTCGATCTTAAAACACAAAGACACACCATGCTTTAAACACATAAAACAGAAAAACATAATGCAGAATACATTTGGAATTCCTTTTCTTTTTCAGTTTTAATCCTACTCCATTTTGCTGACTTTTTACCAATAAAGATTTATTTTTCCCCAACTATAATACAAAAAGTACTTTTCTTACAACCAAATTTATTCAAAAGTACATTGTGTGATCTTAGAAGGCAATCTTATCTGGAATCTATTGCGCTGCAGCAACAGACTGTCCAAATCACTGTAAAATTATCAACAGTTTCATCTTCAGAATGAAAAATGAAGGTAATCTTGAAGACAAAAATGTTAAAAGTTACTTTATTTTGGATTTTTAACTGAAATTCAAAATAAAAGAGTAAAGAATTAATCAAACAACTTTTAATCTTGTAAGTGTGGAATTTCAGGATTAGACATAACATCAGTAAGATATTATGCCCACAAAATACCTCTATTTAAAATCCACTACATGGAAGTTATGCAATTTAAGTGTTTCAAAATATGCAAAGTGTCTCATAACAGATCTTTGTCAACAGAGATTTGCTACTTAGTACTTCAATCTTGCAATGTTATCTGCAACATTTAACRATAAACACATGCGTTACCTACATCATAGTGTGTCCATAGCTGCAATCCTGCTGAACTGATGCGGAAGACACTAGAGAAAAACTGTTCCTTTTCAAAATACTCTGGAATCTGAATATCTTCTGCCAAAATAGGAAACTGCTTTCTGATATCTGCAATATCCTGAATCAAAAAGGATATAACCATTAGAGGACCATATACACAAACTAAAATAAGGAAGCAGCTGATAATCATTTCTCATCATAGGGAACGCAGGGCAGGAACTTCAGGCACAGCCACAGAACATTCAGCACCATCAAACAGCTGGAAATAGTAATGCTTTTAGATGGTCATCCTCCTTTCAGCGTTGACTCAGTCACCAGCAATAAGAACAGCCAGAAAGCTGCTYTGAACTATGACTACCACAAAATGCACTGAAGCAGCAACAGATCATCAGAAAACTCTTTATATTACCTTACAACAATGGCTASAGAATGGCAGGTGAAGGCTTCAGTAACTGGCTAAGTTCTTGTATAACAACACCTTGTTTTAGACACTTAGGTTTAAATATTCTGACCTAAATCTGGTCACATTCATAGGCCAACTGACCATAAACAAGTTGTATGCCTGTACTACGCAGTCAGCAGATGATAACAGGCTTCTTAAAATATTCCTAAACTGCTACTTTACAATATTAGAACGGCAATCTGAGGTAACTCACCTTTCTAGGATCTTCACCCAGGGATCGCAAATAGTACTTTTCGTCCTGAACATAATACAAAAAGAAATACAAAATATAAGTTACAAGCACACTTAAAGAAAGAGCCTGTGATTTCTCATTAATCTAATGTAGGGCTTTGTTAAAATATGGTGCAAATAAGTGGCACTCACAACTTCAGCTACTTTGCTATCCTGCCTTTCCACTATTGCTCATTGCTTGAGATAAGCAGCAGAGAAAAAAAAAAAAGTTGATTAACTGAGAGTGAAGAAGAGTGAAGTGGGAGAGACTTAAAATCACAACCTGACAGCTGCTTCCATATTGCTCTTTCCTGGATGGATTCAAAGCAAGCATGGTTTTTAACTTAAGCTCTTCAGAGCACTGAGGCAGGAAGCCATTTCAATTGGCTTCAAAATTTACTGCTTGCTATGTACATAAAGCATGAAATGCATGTTTGCATTCRGAACTGTTCACTTCCTTAGTCACAGTTATCTGAAAAATCAGTATTTTGAACATTGTTTTGTAAAGGTAGCCCCACATATGCTCCTCAACAATTATGTTAAAATATTTCTGTATTTGTATTTTGATAGCAGATACAGTCAAACTCTAAAATATCTTCATGACACTTTCTTGCAAAACACCTAAATTATACACTTATTTTAAAGCAAGGTTTGATTTCTGAATTTGGTGCTGGAACTTTTGCTCACATAAACTATCTTTGGTAACAGAAACAGGACCACTGAAGTTAACCACACTGTATACACATAAAACAATTTCCAAGGAAAGATTATTTTTCTCTGACTCCAAGCCACACAAAACAGTTAAATTTAAGGGCTTTATTGGAGTGAGACCTTAAATTACAAGTCATCTTTTTCCCTCCAAATACTGGCAGAATAACTGATGGAAGAAACTGTGGCACTAAAGAAATTACCTCAGAGAGAAAGTACTCTGTGTGTTTGACTTCAGCTGCTCTCTGTACAAATATATCAAAAGGCAGAGTTCTGAAATAGAAACATCAAAATTCATATAATAATCAATGTAACAAGACATGATCTAAATACAGAGTTTAAAATCATAAGCTCTCTTACTATAACTAGTATAGCAAAAAAGGCAACTTGCCTTTTTTTTTTTTTTTTTTTAAACACGGCGACTAACAAGTGTTCACAGTGAATGTTTGAAGAGTTCTACAAGATAAAAATCCTACACTTACAAACCTCTCTAGTTTATAGTCCCACTATAGATCCAAACAGAGTCACAGAATCGTGTAACTGTTGAGGTTGAAAGGGACCTCTGGAGATCATCTAGCCCAACCCACCTGCTCAAAGCAGAGTCAACTAGAGCAGATCACCCAGTCAGGTTTTGAATATCTCCAAGGATGGAGACTCCAYAACCTCTCTGGGCAACCTGTTCCAGTGTTCAACAACCCTTGCAGTAAAAAGGGTTTTTTGTAATGCTTAATTTCCTGTATTTCAATTTGTGCCCATTGCCTCTTGTCCTGTCACTATGCACCCCTGAGAAGAGTCTGGCTCCATTTTCTTTGTACCACCCCATCAGGTATTTATATACATYRATAAGATCCCCCTGAGCTTACAGGGTCTCAATGGTCTAAGTCATAGAGTAAGAAAGATCTTTAGAGTAAATTAAACTCAAACTCTGACCTACACCTGACAGTACTTGACTAGACAGATTGTTTTTCTAAAAGGATGTGATTTTTAGGCTTGTTTTTTGCCTATTTCTGTAAAATTGCAGGAAAGCTCAGCACCAGGAAAACTGTTGCTGGGTTAAAGGGAAGCCACGGGATCCAAAATGCTTTTAGGTATATAAATGGAAGTTGAACCTTAAGAGGAAAAAGACAAAAGAAAAACTAAATCACTATAAATAGAGTATGACAATAATTATGGGTTGAACTGTTATATCCTGCCCATTTATACTTCCTGCTGAAGGCAACAGAAATTGTTTGTTCCTTACACCTCTCCAAATCACATCATCAGCTGAGAGTATACTTCCACTACAGCTTAAACTTATGCAAGCTGGTACTGCCAGTCTGCCCTTGCTGTCCTCCCTAGTCATCTCATCTCCCTTGCACTAGCACTGGCGCTCATCTGACCATATGTTCAACCTGCTCACGAAGCTAAAACAGCAGAAAAAAAMCACTCAGATTTCTGCACCAGCTCACAGAGTGGTTGGATGAGTGCAAAAACCAACACAAAGAAGGGAATAGAATCATGCAACTTACAATGGGACTGCCGTGGTACTCACATCAGTCTAAAATCATGGAGCTGCACGTTAAGTCTTCAGTGTCCCTACTCTTCTAGATCTACTTACTCTCCCTTCAGATTAGAACAGGAGACTTGCTATGGAAAGTCTCTAAACTTTCTAAATTTTTGTTAAGTAGATGAAAGTGTTCAATTCTTAACACCTGCCAGAATCAAGCTCCACCACAGCACCTCTATATACCTAACACACCTGATCAACTGTATGTCTGTGAATGTCACAGTAAGAGATTTTATAATAAGAAAAAAAATGGGTGAGGGAATGAAATATGGAGGTAAGACAAAATCATTCAAGTATGATCTGATTTCAAAGGTTCAAAGGTTCAGTGTTCATGCGAGCAGAATATAAAATGAGCATGATTATATGGTGTTTTTTTCCCCCCCACTTGCAAAGAGTTGTAGTTTGTTTACGCTTACAGCACATGCTTCTGCTTTCTTAAAGTTTTAACAGACTGAACACATCTTGTTCCCACTTAGGGAAAACAAATGACAATTAAAATAAAGGCATTTACCCTTGAAGAACAATAACACAATGACTGAGATGAGAGGAACTCTAAAGAAATGTTTTGGCAAGCTACACGAGAGGAACTTCGAAGGAGACCAAGAGTCTGTAAGACTCATATCAAGATTAAAGGGTTGGTGAAACGTGTGGTGTCCAGTAGTTTGAACATATTGAGGACTGCACATGCTAACTTTGAAAAGAGTTTGTTTTTTAATTAGTAACATCCCTCTAGAGTAAACACACTGGAATAGCACGCCTGCCACATGCCAGCATTCAAAGACATTCAGGCACATTATTTGTCAGAAACTAGCACCATTCAATAACATTGAAAAGACACTACATAATTAGAGCAAAATAGCATACTATCTAGTATCAAGTTTCTTATTTATACCAGCAAATGCCAGGCTCAACTTTCCTCCAAGATTGCTCTGTCAAAATCTCTTTATATCATTTCTCCATGACATCATTTTTAAGGCCCTTTTTGGCCTCTCCTTTCACCCTGTAGCATTTATTTATGGTATTAAGATATTTGTGAAATGAAGGGAAGAGGAGGAAATCAAGGACAGCAATCTGATACTTAGTTTCAATTTTTCACAATCAAGTATCTTCACCCTCCTGCCCTCAAACAGATTTACTATATTTTTAAAGGCACATGCCTTTAAATACAAGAGGCCTTGGAATGAAGTACCTATACGCAAAGTTCTTACTGAGGAAATCCATCTGCGGCACTGTAGAAACATGAATCTTTACTTCTTTAGATCCTTCTGCTTGGCTCAGGTAATCTACTGTCCATTTGGTTGTGCAAGTACCCAGTTCCATTCCTTTCAGCACTACTGGCTTTCGCTAAGGAAGCAAACAAACGAAAAATTGTGAAATGATTTTAGCATCCAGTGAAAAAATCCAGAATTATTTTTTCAGACTAAGTACACACAAACAACTCAACTGAATAACAGGACCTGCAGCACAAAGTTACAACTAAACAACTGCATGAATCAGAATGCAGAATGTTGAAACAAAATGCAGGAAATCACGAGACTGTTTCTTTATTTACTGCATGCTCTTCCATAGTGGGAAAGGCAATGATACGGAAAGGTAAAGACAGCTTTAATACTCAGTATATTCTGGAGCCACTGAAGCACCCAGCTAGGCTAAGGAATAGTTTAGTCCTTCTAGCCAGAGCCTAGCAGAAAACAGAAAAAAGACCATACATTTAAGTGTAGACTGTGGGCTGCAGTGGTGCTGTATCTTCTCAAGAAAGAAGCTCTTTCCAATCATTTTTAAGGCTCAGTAATGCTGACAACCATGAATAGGTTTGATTCAGTGTACACAAAAAAAATGTAGAAAGACTCTTTTAATTTGAATCAGGACCTTGGAGAAAAAGGAAGCAGTAATAACAAAAAGAAATGGCAGTCACACATGTTTTTGAACAAGCGTTAAAGAAAATTAAGTTACAGACAGATCAACTGCTTGAGTTATTCAGCAGATCAGAAGGTGTTAGCCACCAGAAGTTCCTTCCTCCTAAACCAACAGTTATTTTAATGAATCATGGTGCCCCCTATAAAAGATATCAAAACCAAAACTGACTATCTTTAGTACCAGGCTGCTAACCCAAATTATTTCCTTTCATTTGTTGAATCCTTCTCTGATTAACTGCTTTATTTTCTGTAAGTAACCTTGACTACTCATTGTCAGAAAAACATATTTTCATAAAAGATAGTAGATTTATCTCARGTTTTAAGTAAGATATCTAAAAATACATTTTTTTTGCTAGCAACTCCCTGTGGGGAATAAAATAAAAAAATAGATGGGTATATAWAAAAAAAAAATCCTTGGAAGGGGCAGAACCCTAATTTCATTGTCCTTCTCCATGAGAGTAGCAGAGGTCTCTGCAGAGATCTCTGGGGTTTGCCTGCACTAGATTTTACTGCTGGATAAGGACCTTTGACTCCCCATGTCTGCAGGAAGAGTCTCTCTGCTCTTCTTTTCTCCGCCAACACGTGTTGTTCTAGTTCCTCAAGGGCTGAATGACTCTCACACCTTTCCACAGCTGCACTAGTGCACAGCAATATTAACTGTTGTGCTTGCCCCTGTGCCCCGCTACAGCCCCCACCCTAGTGCACAGAGTGCCCGCTACCGCCCCGCGCGCCCACAGCGGCCGTTACACCCTTCCCGCCGCTGGCGCGCGCCCGCAGCGGCCGTTACCGCCTCCCCTCACCCACCCCCGCGCGCCCGCAGCGGCCGTTACCGCCTCCCCGCCGCGGGCGCCCAGAGCGGTCGCGGGCAGGGGGAGCGACTTCAAGTCGCTCAGGTATCTCCCCGGGCCCGAGACGAGAGAAGCTCTGCGCTTCGCCCGGCAGCACCCCGCAGGTCCGGAGTCGCTACCGGCGGGGTAGGAAGGGGCGGACAGAGCCGTACCCGAGGGTAGATGTCTCGCAAGAACCGCTCCCGCGTGACCCCGGCCAGGCTCGCCACCAGCTCCACCGACTGCGCCCGCTGCTCCATGGCCGCTTCCGCGTCGGTGAAGTGTGTCCGTCTGCCGCCACCCCCCGGAAAGAGGGACCGGCGCACAATCGTTCCCCTCCTCCCGTTCAGTAAGGGCTAGGGAGATGGTGAATTCAACCTTTCTGCGGGAGGGAGTCCTGCGGAAGGCGTCGCGAGGGAGGAGACGCGGGCAGCTGTGCGAGACTGTGCGCTCCGCTGAGCGAGCACGATCAGGTCCCGCCGGTTACCCCGCACCCCCCTCCCGGACGACGCGCCGCAAAGGGGGAACTAGCGGACGCGGCTCTGTTTCCTCCCGAGCGCGCTAGGCAGGGCCCGGCCGGGACGGCTAGCGGTGCGGGACGGCTGCGGCCATGGCGCTGTGCGCGGCCTCCCGGCGCGGCCGTTGGCTCGTGCGCGCGCTCGCCGCGCCGCTGGCGCCGGAGT
>NW_020449886.1:681208-770480 GCF_003343035.1 Apteryx rowi
CGTGCGGTTCGCCAGCAGCGAGGGTCGCGGGCCGGGGGCCGACGGGCCGCAGCGGAAGGTCGTGGTCGTGAGGATCACCAGCCCCGTCATGTGGCTCCGCACCCGCTTCTATTATCTCCTCATCCGCCTCTACTTCGACCAGGACTTCAGCATCGAGGAGTTCACGCGGGGGGCCAAGCAGGTGAGGCCGAGGCCCACCCTCCCCTCGCCCCTCCTTCCCTGCTGCCCCTCGGCGGGCCCGGGCCGGCGACAGAGCCGGCCGGGGCTGCCTGTGCGAGGGCTCAGCTCGTGTGTGGGACCGGGGCACCCTCGTGTGCGGGGGCGCAGCCCCGGGTGTCATTTGGCAGCCAGGAAGGCTGGCGGGCAGCTGAGGCTGGCGGTGCCCCATCACCCTGCGGGAAGGCTCTGCTCATCTGCTGGACTTCTCGCCTGGGAGACTTCATCCAGGTTTCCAACACGATTCTGAAAACGTGCTGCTAAAATGGAACAACCTCCTGGCAACAAAAGATACTGGTTTATGCCGGGTGTCTGACAGGATAGAGATACATGGCACTGTTGGATGCTCTCTTAAACTTTGTACTGCTGGTCAGCAGAGACAGGTGTGTGTGCCTCCTTTTTCAGCTTCTGGAGTCATAGCACAAGAGAATCTCTTCTCTTCTATTTTATATACAGTGAGATGTTTTGAGACCATATTATTATGACAGAGCTGTAAATGTGTTTGTAGTGAGCTTCCTGAAGTAGTCCTACAGTGACATGACAAGTGTCTGCCTTTGCTTGAGGAAAAATTTATACTGAATTCTGTTCTCTGGGCTCCACCTCATAGACAGCACCCCAGCCTTGGCTTGGTTGGTCTTTGGTGCTAACATTTTCTGAAGTCTGTTATATTCACTGTAGATACCAGCTTTAATTTTATGTTAAAATGTCTGGGTGCCTGCATTCTGTAGGTACTCTGAAACTTGAGTGTAAAATAGTGAGATCAAGTTCTCAGCTTCTGGCTTGAAGTACCTCGCTTTTGGGAGAATTGAGAATAATCAGAGGCATGCTTTTTTGTTTTTGAGGTTGAGTTTGGGATTTTGTTTGTACTATTTTCCCAGATCCCCAAACTAAAATGAACTGTTTTAGCCATCCCCATTATAGTATGAAGAAAGGCATTTCCAGATGCTTTAAAGGAAAATATATCTTTTTAACTGGTTTTCCTGAAAYGACAAAGCTTAGACAGTCATATAATCGGCACACATGCTTGTTCCTTCAAGTTTATGAACCCTATGAGCATTTTCCACAAAGTATGTTAGAGAGCTAGAGGTTTCAAAGCTAATTTTGTAAAAATTAGTGAGTTAACTGCTGTGAAACTTCAGTTACTGAATTTATTTTTTTAGAAAAAGGTGATGGGAACAGAATATTAAAATGCTTGAGAGCTTCAGATCCCTAATTGAGAGAGACAAAGAAAACCGCACTGAARTAGCTGCAGTGCATGCAGAACTGCATGTTCTTCCTTGCCCCATTCTTTTTTCTTTTTTTTGTAAAGCTAAACATGCTGTCAATATTTCACAAGTACATTAACTGAATATATAGGGGCATCATCATATGTAGCTGTATCTACGAAATGGGGGGGAAAAGGGGGATTGAGTTTCCTGAGGTTTAGAGACTAACCCAGACTCATAAAGAAATTTGTTATTAGCCTGAACTTCTGTTTTGACTGAAATTGGGAGATGGGCTGGGAAAAAGGGAAGGGGAACAGACTATTTACAGGGAAAGATGTAGATTGTTTGAATTAATCAAGAGAGAGTAAAAACAAGTTGTATGTACTGTAATGCTTTTTTAGTAAGTTGTGCATTTACTTCCCCCTTTTCAAAAGGTTTGATTCTTTGAATGAGACTAAATTTATTAAACCTTTCAACTTACTTTCTTTAATAGAAAAGAAACCATATATTTTGATCAGTTTTTTTTTTTAATGCTGGGGGTGGCATTTCAGTGATGATAAACATTGAAATCTTCAGTCATGGAATATTTGGGTTACTTGTCTCATAATGATGGATTTTGCTGAAGAATAAGCCAACCTAGAATTATCTGTTCACGTGTTCTTTGCAGGCCTTCTCTCTTGTTTCAAAGCTGCTGTCTCAGCGTAAACTTGATCTGTTGGAAGAACTTGTATCAGAGGAGGTAAATACTTCCCATCTCTTACTCTGCCAATAGATTTTCAGTCATGAAATAACACACATTCCTGCCTGTTGATATCTACAAACACTGCTGTTTTGGTATCATTTGAGAAAAAAGATTCTAACACTGAACAGGGCAATTGTCTGTTTGTTTTTTTATGTTTAATTTCAAGGCATGAAAGTTAATTTAAAGTTATTATGTAGGAAAAAAAAAATAATGGCTCTTGACATTGAACGTAGGGACCAAATGCCAAAAAGATAGGTGTACCGGAAGGGGTTGAAAGTTGGTGGGTTCTGAAGGGAGGGCAGAGTTGCATACCTCTGTTGGTAGAAGCAGATAGTGTAGCTGAATATCTCAGTGGGTGCACCAGAATTTAGATGGTGGTTTTTTGTTCATCCCTGCTGTCCTAATAGGTATCCAGCCCTAAGCAGATCATGCAGGCAATTATCGGTCTCATCTGGGAGGCCTCAGTCTTGTGTCATGATCTCAGGGATGCAACTGACCTGGCTGGTTAAACATCAGTGCTGTGTGTTCTGTCTTTTTATGAGTTTTTAATTGTTGAAGTTGTCTTGGCCTTCCCAGGGGACGGAGGTAGCAGATGCAGCAGAGCCAAGTGGAGGAGCTACTTCAGCTCTGTGTCTGCCCTGTTACTGGATGTCAGCTTGACCTGCCCTGTTGCCACCCATGCCTTTGCAGCAAAAATTTTGGTGCTATTCTAGTGCATCCCCCCTGGACAATCTTGTCTCCTCTCTCTGAGCAGAGATAGCAATAAAATGTGAGTGTTTCCTATAGTTATTTTGAGAGAGCACCTCCTCTTTCTCTGCTCATCTTAAATTACTCTGGGTGATCAAGGCTAATATACACCCAGAGACCCCCTGTAACCAGAACATGTGCTGACTGAGGTTGTGATACCAGGCCATGTTTTTGCAAATTTTATACCTCTTTCTTGTAGATACAATGGCTTCTAGTGAAGATTGCCTCCTTTGCTTCCGTATGACCTCTGGCTTTGTTTTTTATTAAAAAATGGCAACTTAAGTTAGGCTAAAAGCTAAATCTGAGTTAAAAATAAACTTGAACAGCTTCATCATTCCTTCYTTGTGACCTTTCTTTGTCACGTGGTGTTTGAGGTGATGCTTATGTTCAATTCATACACTGTACCCATTTTACTTAACAGTTGCATAGGTCCTTAGGCAATCATATGCTATGGCTATGAATGTCATAGGAAACTTCACTCTAAAAGTAATGATTTTTCAGTCTTTTCTGGCTTGCAAGTTTCTAAACATTTTCTAATGGGGATGTGGCTCCCTGAATGACAAATATAAACGTAGGGGTAATAGAATTGCTTTTCAAAGAAATTTATGAAAGATAACTAAGGAATAATTGAATCAAAAGCTAAAGAATATATGTATGGAGAGAAGGCAGCAGTGAGAAGGCAGAGTGTAAGTATGATTGTAGAAGCAAGCTTAACTGGTATTTTTTAGGCTTACGTGCCTTGCTTTGCAGTTTACATTTTGACAGTAACTTTTTTTAAAGATTTTTTAAATATTTGGGTTTCACTGGGTTTCATTCTGTTCATTAAATAGGTCTTGTTTAATAGGGCTGAATTTGGGATTGGGAGTGCCCAAGTGCTTTTTCACATCCTCTATGTTGTATATTTAAATGTTATGGTGATATAGCTCTTTTTATTAACTGCAGTAGAAAAGATTGTTACTTCAATTTCCTAATGAAAAACTGAGCTACATTTTTTCTAAATTTAGGCACTTAAGGTTTTGAAGGAAAAGATTTCATTGCTTCCTGACAACCACAGGGTTGCTTTAGCAGCTGACATAGATGCAATCATGTACACAACAGAAGGAGATGTTCGCATTTACTATGATGATGATGGTATGTTTAGACTTTTAAAACGTTTCATTGGTGGGCAATCTGTTTTCCTGGTTTTGCTCCTAGCAGGCATTCTCCTTACAGATGTCTTTTTGAATTCTGTTTCTCATTCCTTGTTCTTCTGTTTATAGTTCCCTCTGTGTGTAGTTCCCTGATTTCCTTTTAAACCAGAGCCTGAGACATTACTGTTAATGAGTCATGATACTATTTTGACTTCTGTTTAAGTTTTGCTCATTCCTATTCTTTTCTAATTTCATATTTTTACATTATTTGTCTTTATTCATCTCAAACCACTCAAAAAATTATACTTTGTTTATTATTTTAGTGTACTTATATTTATTTTTAAAAATTATGTTAATTTTACAAAAACAATTATGCTCTATACAAAAAACTGTTTACTTGAACCATGAAAATACATCTTGCAAGAAGAATAATGAAGACTGGATAATGAAATGAATTCTGTTGTTTTCACTTCTACTCTGCTTTCGTGGAAAATATTCTGTTCTAGGACATCTTGATTTTTAAACTAACGATGAGCTCAAAAAAGTTTTTCTTTTGTTTAAATGCCAACATTATGTACTTGTTTCTCTATCAGACACAGTTGAGGTGGTTCATAGTCTAAGCATGGGTCTCCCAGTGAGCATTTCAGGTTCTCAAACCCAGTGAGTTTTTTTTTTTCCTGTTTTGGGGTTAGGGGGTTGGGATTTTTTTTCTCTCTGTATGTTAGTCCCTGAGTTTCACCTCCTCTGCTCTATGTACTTTTGTAGTATCAACAGTTGTCTTTGCAACCTGTAGCAACCTGCTTTTCATGCAGTTTGACTTTATACCATGTCAGGCAAAACTCATAATGAATTACATACCTTTCTGCTGAATGTAATTTTATTGTTGCTAAACAGCATGAATATGGTTTTAAATAGCTTTATTGTTTATTATTCTATCATGCATTTTTTTTGGCTAAAGTCAATTGCTCTTTCTGGATCTCAGTAGAACATATGCTAGACTGCAAATAGGAATATTTGACCGACGACAAACATGTATGTTCAAGAGATCTAACTTATGCTTTGGTTTTATTTCCAACAGGAAGAAAATTTGTTAGTATACTGATGCGTTTTTGGTATCTGAATGGTGCTAACTTACCTGATGATGTACCAGGTGAAACCAAAGTATTCCAGATTATGTTTGGAGATGAAAGTACAAAAGAAAAAAAACATCTTTTAACAGCAAACTATGAGTAAGTTTCCTTGTCCTCTTCATCACTATAAACATATATAGGCATATAGATGGGCTAGCTGTGTGGAAACTAGTTTGGGAAGTGGAAGCATTCTCAGCAGGGCAGTGCAGAATGTGGTATGTTTTGATTTACCTTGCTTCCAATCTAAGTGAGCGCTCATCCAGCTTTCCAGTTTTTATTTTAGGGGCAAATTTTTTAAATATCCATTAAAGTCATCATGCTGTTACCTTGTTTCTGAGTTTGAGATTAATGAGAACTCTTTCTCCATCAGGAAGGGCAATACTTGGAGCATTGAATAGAGTTTCTGATTCTTTCCTATGCTGCTCCTGCAGCTTTTGGGAAAGAGGCCAGTATCAGTCCTTGGTTCCTGTTTCTTGCAGTACAGCTAACAGCAATACAGTCAAGCCAGGCCATCAAGTGTGGTGCTGTTGACTTGTCACTTCCCGCACAAAAGTCAGTACTGCAATTAGCTCAAGAAAGTAGCCCATAAAAGAGGAAAATATGTAGCCGAATGCTTTCCGCAGAAAGATAGAAAAAGACAAATGTCATTTGATGTTCAGATAATTCATGCCACTATGATCTAAGCCCTTGAAGCACACGCTAGTCAGGTAGATGGATTTTCATTGGAATGTTTATAAATAATGTCTGTGTTAGTTTACTACGTCAGAGCAATGCAAAAATACCTGCACAGTTGGCAAAATGTATTGAAAATAACGTTCTCAGAAGTTGGAAAAAGTGAGGGGTTTTGTCTGAGAAACACAGTATAATTAGTGACTTCTAAACCCATATTTGAACTGGAGAAACTGTGGAGTCTGTATGACATGGAGCCCCAGAATAAAAGAGGCAGTCTGAGGACACAAATGTTTTTCTCACGGATGGATCTTTCTGGATCCATCTCTTAACCATATTCAGCATCTTCCTTAGAGTTGGAGGCTTCTCACGCCCCATTAGCCTCAAGAGCCTCCACTTAAGGCATTAAGTATGAATTTCTAATTCCTAGCAGAGAGTTATCTTTGCAAGTAAGTGTTCCTTCTGCTATTTACAGTACTGACATAAACTCAATGGGCAAGGATACTAGAGACTTGGAAAGCTGAATGTTACTGTAGTATTTGGATGTCTGGAGARGGCAGTTTCCAGGAGCGGTCTGGTGTGTAATAGCAAAACAGTGAGGTTACGCTGCTCTTGTCCACAATGTATAGGTGGCTTGGGAACATGGATATTGAGCTTGAATTCAGACTTGCCCTTAAGTGACAACCAGCCAGAACTGACAAGGTCAGGGAGGAAGGTATTGATGACTACAAAAGGAAGGGGGAAGACTCTTTGAAAATAGACAGTTCATGTTTTCACTTTCCTATCAGCAACTGTGGAATTTACATTTAGAGAGATTTAGTACTACTTGTACTACTTTACTATTAGCTTGATTTTTGTTATATTTCTGAAAATGCATTACTTCTAAGTATTTAAAATATAGTTCAGTGAAAATGCAGTTTTTCAGTTGGAGTTCCTAGCATGTAGCATGTTTGTTTTGCAACGCAGTTACACAGTTACCATCTCATTAGAATGAAACCCTTTATTTAGGATGAAGATTTGCCACAAAGCTATATTCATGGTTATTGCTATGAAAAGTTGGTACTCTGTTGATATCAGGATCTTTACTCTTGCTGCTTGATCCCTTCTGTGGGATCTGAGCCAAAACACTTTGAAGTCCGTGGAAAGACTCCTGATAAATTCAGTGAGCTTTGTTTCTTGCAGTAGGAGTAATTTTGATTTTTCCATTTTGGCCAAAGCATCAGAGCTTAATGAGCTGTTACAGGAATAATGACAAAGTAAAATGTTTCTTCATGTTTTCTTGTTGGTGTTAGTAGTTCTTTAAGGATCAAGTGGATTTTAATAACTCTTCACTTATTGTGCTACCTTTTCCAGGTTTCAAAGAGAATTTACAGAAGGAGCAAAACCAGACTGGACTATTACACGGATTGAACATCCAAGGCTATTAGAATAAATGTCTTCTGCAATGTCTTTATGTACCATTATAAATGTTCTGACATAACACATCAGGCATTTTTTGGTCTCTTTCCTCTTCCTTCTATCTCACCCAAAAGAGGGATGGATTTTGTATATTTGTTTCCCAAAATTGTTTCTGAAATTTACACTATGCTGAAGCATTACAATAAAGCCTTTTCCCTGGAACAGGCTAATACAAATTTAATTGGTACTAGCACTCATCCAAGGCGTTTGCACGGCACAGTTCTGCACAGGCCAGTATTATGAGTACACCAACTTCTTGCATTGTCAGAAGAAATGATGCTACTTGGAGATAAACAGCATTTTCATGGCTGGTGGCCCTCCTGAGTTATTTTCATGTTTCTTTTTTCCCTAGGGACTGTACAATATTTAACTGAATAATATTTGAGATGAAATAGAGGTAGATGGACTTCTTAGATTGTCTGGCATCAACTGTACATTTTGAGGTAATCTTGCTTTTGAATGTATTTGAGATCAAGAAAGTTAGAGCCATTATCAGTGTTTTTTCTCATTCCAATCTCTCCTGTACCAAACTTCTAGCATTGCACTGGGAAAATGTATCCAAGGTTTTTTTTGACACTCTTGATAAGTAATATGAGCAACATTCCTTTTAATTCAGTAATATGCAGGCAATTCCAAATTTAGAGGCTTAAGGAGAAAAATTTAGATAAAGCATGGATTAAAAAGGGGGCCTGACCATCTTACAGTAAAGCTAAATGAAGTCCTCTCTGTTTGTTGGAGAAGTAAGCAAATCATTAAAATCGGATGCTGCAGTCTCTGGAGCAGCTAAGTCCGTGGTCTAAGTAGCTTGAAATTATTATGTGCAGTTCAACAGGAGTTCATGATAACAGTTTTGTGTCCCCATCTCTGTTTTAAAGATAAAGCAAAACTTCTTACCCCGGCATGTTGAAAGGATTTGTATAGTGTYTTGAAAATGTAAAATAAGTATAATTAATGTGATTTACAGGAGCTGTGATTGGAGAGTATAAATTAAATTTCCTATAGTTCAGCTCCTTTGATGATGAAATAATTTAATGACAAGACTACTTAAACCTCATCAACAAGGTTTTTCTGTCAAATGTTGGCGAAATAGTGAAGGTGTTTTGCTTGCAAGGTTATGCTTGCTCTTAAGGTTAGCAGCAGCATGACTTTATAATAGAGAATTTGTGATTTAGCCTCTGGACAAAGTTCATTGATGACAAAGAATCTTGTCCTGAGGGGAGAAAACACAAAAATCTGTATTTAAAATTACATATTGTCACTTTTTATGTGATCAGTCTGGAAAAGTTTGAGGCAAACTAAAAAACATTTGTCGTTCTGTGGGCCGTTTGCTAGTGCATTTCTAAATGACAGCATGTCCAGCTTGCCACTGAATGAGGTGCTCCAACAAGCTGCTATCATCAGCCTTATTTAGTGTAGTCACAGGAGGAATAAGCAGAATGCTAGTGACGTATGCAGATGAACTTCTGAAAGGAGTCATTTTTATACAGCAAAAGAAGACTAAACTATTTTGAATGTGTGTTATCAAAAAGAGCCATCTTTATATTCAAGAGTGTCTGCTTTCACATTAAATCAACAGTTACCGATCTAGAAATGCTGGTATATCTTAAAATTTTTAGTTCAGTAGTTTAGTTACTTTACTTGTATTTGACTGGATATGTCAAAAAGGACAGTCATGCCATAATATAAGAGTTTGCCCTGCTAGTAATGAGTGCTCCATTTTTCAAAGTGAAGGTGGGGCAGACACTTCGGTAAACAGTGAAAAGCTAACAGTGAAGGGCTAACAGTGGTTGTAATTGATATTATTGATATCAATATCAGTTGATAATAAATAAATAATTTGATTATTAATCAAGTTATTGATTAGTAAATTGATAATAATAAATTGATATTATTTTTAATAACAGCCTGGTTTTGTTCACTATAAAATGGTGACTTGATATGAACATGCTCTAAGTTGATAATAACACAGTTTTGTTGAAGAATAAGATATCATTCAGAAATTTAAATGTTCTATCCTATGTACTTATATACATAAATATTTATATATACTATCTTATCTCTCAAAGTTGAGTTTTGTTTTGTTTTTCCTCTAAGCTTCCTTAAAAAAAAATCTATCCTGGAGATTACAAATCTCCATCAGGTGCAAAACTACCCATAGTCTTAATGTATCATAAATATATCTGAAAGGCAGCTGGATTACTAAGCATACTGTACTGGAAAGAACGGTTTGTTTCTACAGTGAATAAAGCTGGTGTAATTAAAATAGATTTACATTCTAATGTTGGTTTCCAAAAAAGATCTTCTGGAGGAATGGACAAATATACTTAGAGAAGAGAGTATTTAAATTTACAGGAAATTTTGTTGGTTTCTTTTTCACCTGCCATCCATAAATTCTCAGTCTTATAGCAGATGATCTTAGGAATTACTAAGACTGAAGTGAATGTCAGTGAAGAGCATTTGGCATCTTGCAGGATCAGAGCCTTATTTGCAATTAAAGAGATAGTTGTCTTCATTTACCTTTTTTTTCTAATATTTTTTCCTTAAGAGTTAGTGTTTTCAGCCACCATGCCACACTCATCATTTTATATATGGCTCTGTAAACTGATTTTAAGAAAAAGTGTATATAAACACCTTTTCTTCTTCTTCAGTGGATAGGGTTAACTCATGGAAACAGACTTTTTTCTTCCATGTCATTTGTTCATGTAGAACAGAAACTGTTTTCTACATAGCCAGCCTAAAATAGCTACCCCAACTTACATTATCTATAATAAATGATTTGGTGTCTTCAACCTAGCTCATAGTGAATGAATTTCTGTAGGTTGTAAAGACTGTTCCAAATTCTCATGGCAAAAAGGAGAAGGACAAAACAGTTAAGTTGGTTTAATCTTGATTTTAGCAGACTTCCTAAGACTCACAGACTAAGATGGAGGAGAGTGTTGTGCTGTAATTAGGAGAAGCAATTTCCAGTGCCATCATTTTAACACCTTTCATTAAAAATCATAATATTAAGTGTTACAGTATTTTAAAAAAGAGCTAAAGGAAGTGTTTTATTAGATACCTCTTCCATGATTTAGGAATAAGCAGTAGGTACTCTGAGAAGTATGCAAACCATACTATGTGGGATTTTGCTGTGCTTCCTGCCAGAGTAAGGCCAGCAAAACTCTAATCCAGGGTTATATATTAAGAGTTTTACATAATATTAAAGAATGGATTTACTGCCCCTGAAGATGCTGAACAGGGAACACTAGAATGACGTGAGGGTCTCTGTGTCACTGCACATTAGCGCTCTTGCTGATTTGTCTCAGGCCTCATCTTAGAAATCACAGTGTGTAAGGATTTGGGGTTGCTTTATTTCCCTTCCGTCTCCTTGTCTGGCTTCCATTTCTGTTGCTGTAAATCAGGGAGGACAAGTAAGATCTAGTTATGCTTTACAGCCTGTAAATGTCTGCACATACCAATCTAAAATATTTGCTGCTTTAGCCTGCAAACTTCATCGTTCAAGCCCCAATAGCTCTTGAAAACAGGGTTGCTAGGTTTGGTAGTGATTTTTAAGATAAAATCCTTATCTTTAATAGCAAGGCTGACACCACTGATTCATTTTACACAGAGCAATCAGGTGTCAAGATGAATAGGCCTGAACTGGGGATGCAGGGATTAAAGATACCATATTCTTCTCTGGATGAAATCACATTTCTTTAGGTTCTTGTGGAATTCAGAAATGCTTTAGTTATTTACTTGTTCATCCCAAACTGTGATCGTGCTTACTAACTAGACATTGCTTAAGAGTAAACAGCTGCTTGGCACAGTTTCGCTGCATGTGTCTATAAATCCTGACAAGCACTAGCTAAATCTGGCCAACCAAAACCCTGTTGATTTGCACATCCCATTCACCAGTAGATGGCCTTGGTCACAAAGCTATTGTGGATGTGAAGTGACTAGCATTAATGAGAAGTGGAAGAGGAATTTGATAAAATGGTAGGGGCATTGATTCCCATTTAAGCACTATTTAAATCATTTAGATTTGTCATATTAAGAAGTCTTTGTATTCTTACTGGCTTGGATCCTGAGTCAGCTGTAGTGTCTGTGTTCTCTCTGTGCGGTGCATACTCGTTTTAAAGTGACAGGGTAACAGCATTCCTAATATGAAAGCTCAGTTGTATGTGTGAATTTACCCAGGCACCTTAGTGTCTGACAGATAGTAGCAAATCTTGGTTTTGTATTCACATTTCAAAGTATGTTTATCATGTTGATTGTGATTCCTTTCCCTTCTGTCCCAATATTGTTCTGATTAATTTGAGGGCCCCATTCAGCTTTCTACATCCAGTCTTTAAGGCATATTCTAGCTTAACCTTACCCTTGCTTCAGGTTATATTTAGTTAATTATTTTCTGGTCTCCTCTTATAGCTGGAAAGCTGCTTGGTACTAGAAGTCACATTGTTTGTCACAATAGTAATGATATTCCTTCAAATCTTAGCAAGTCTTGTGTTTCTCCTTAGTTGTGTAGCTTGGTTAAACTTGGTTTCTATCCCATGTGCTTCAGCCTCATCAGCTGCAGGTGAAGGTCTTTAAGATTCTTTATAGGCTGTACTGACATGATGGCTCCCATGTTTATGTGCTGGGATACAAGCTTGAGCAGGAGGAAGTGCTTCTAGCTTCATCCCCTCCTCTCACATGGATGTGACAGCTTGATCTCTAAGCTCTGGACCACGCATATGCACAGGAAGAGGTACATGGCTGTCAGGAAAGCAAGCAGCACCTACACAGCTGTTCTTTCATTCCTCCAAGGGAAAAGCAGCTGCGCCAAGTGGAGTTGTACAGTGAGTGATGACCCAGTTTGCAATAAGTCATAGGTATTTACCTCCTTGTCTTTCACCTTTCTTTTCCACTGTTGGTCTGCTGTCTTTTCATTTTTCTTACAACCCTGCCAAATAGGGTAGAGGTTGAGTAAGTTGCTATGTACATCTACAGCTCTGTTTAGAACACCCACTTTGCTACAACTYTGTCTCATAAGTACATTATCTGAATCCAATGACGTATATTTTTCCTAATATATGGCCTTACTCCTACTGAAGTCGATGGGAAAGCTCTCACTGGCTTTAATGGGAGTAGATTGAGTCTGTAGTTTTTCTGCTGCCTTTGAAGTCGTTCCACTAGAAATAGAGGAGAGCTAAAATTAGACACACTGTATTTTCTCTTGTGTGCCATTTCCTCCCTCCTCCGCAGTCACAGGACAGGGCTCTTGATAGTGAGCTTGGTACTGTAATGTGCAGAAAATGAGAGGGAAAGAGACAGGACAAGCATAGCAAAGTGTATGTGTAAACAAGGTCAGATCACAGTGATGTCAGGCTGTCAGGACAAGATTGTCCACATGGACAAATCTGCCCTTTTGGCAACAGAAGCCTTCCATCCTTGATTTGCTGCTGTTGCAGGGTCACCTGGTAGAGGAGGTGGCATTTCAACAACGATGCAGCTCTCTGCCTACAGGACATGAGAGATTCAGCATGCGTAAGGAGTCAAGTGGTGACTTTAATGAAGTTTTTCCATTAGATTATATTTTGCACTTGACAGTAGCCTTTTAAATAGCAAGTTGTACTTGTACTCTAATTTGTGTATGAGGGAAGAATCTTGAGTTTCCAAGATCAGAACGGTAGTCAAAAATTCTTAAGCTTGCAGAGATTTCACAATCTGACTGGTGAAACATAGGGGAGGCTGCCCAGGTAAAGCTGTGGTAAATCAGATCAGCTGCAGGCTGCCTCTGCCTTACACTAATTACCAGCTGACACATGCTTAGAAAATGCTGTGACAGACCCTCTTTTCTGAATTTTCTTGAACCACATGACAAGTGCAGCATCTGTAACTGTTAAGTACTAGCTGTCAGGTCTGGAGACTGAAGCCTCTGTGGTGCAATGTATGTGGATAGCCTTGTTAAAGCCCATGGGTCTGTCAGAATAGAAATTTCTGCATTCAGTGATGTTGTTATTACTGATTCAGGACCTTCAAGCTTCTTATATGCAGTACAGCCAAATAAGATCATTACTGGAGATGTTAGTTTTTATAATGTGTGGATGGTTTTATAAACTGAGAACTGATGAATATGAGTAGTGAGTTGTTTTGTTTTTTGCTGTTGTTGTTTTACTTTTGAAGGAAACAGGGCATGAGGGACTGCAATATAAAGCAAAGAACAAGCTGATGAGAAAATGGGTTTGTGTAGTTCTATAATTCATGTCATGCAAGGCATTGACCGTTAAACAGGTGATCGTCTAATTGCTGCTGAATTGAGCTGGGTGGAAATTAAATCATGAAGAGGTCTGCCTTGGATTGCCAGTGACCTGAAATCTCTCATTTCTTGTGTGGTCAAAGTACACATATTATTATAATCTGTAATGAGCTCTGTTAGGCACTTTGTGCTTTTTAATTACCAGTGGAGTGACTGTCTTTTAGCTCTGTCTCAAGCCCACGCTCCCCCATAGCAGGACCTCCTTAGCTGTTAGCCTGTTCCCTTCTTTTTTGCTCATTATTGCTCATTGACAGTCCTTTTCTCTGAGGTAGCAGGTACTTTTCCATAAATGCCATATTTTTTTAAACCCCTTTTCTTTTGTTCCCGGGACTGCTTTAACTAAAAATCCAAAGGATTAGCACTTTCCCAGGTATTTACAGCCACCACAGCTTCTACCCCTAAGAGTCACAGGAAATCACTGATCCTCTGGGTGCAATGTGCACTGCTCATTGGTATAAGTTAGGATTTCCATTATCAGTGCACAGAATTCTGTATGGCCTTCTGCTGAGAAGCTCTTTCAGAAGGCACCATTCCTGCTGCTGAAGTTGAATCTCTGCCCCTGAGAGCATGGTGCAGCCTGGTGGTGAGAGA
The DNA here is from genome assembly GCF_003343035.1 of Apteryx rowi. Lineage (NCBI taxonomy): Eukaryota > Metazoa > Chordata > Aves > Apterygiformes > Apterygidae > Apteryx > Apteryx rowi. The sequence continues at coordinate 695,374 of NW_020449886.1, forward strand.
ATTAAGCTACATGATTACACTCTTGCTGTAAGGTTGCAGTCCTCTGTCTGAGAGGATAGTGAAACATTTGTACAACTGCTTGGAAGAATGGTAGGCTTACCATGGCTTGAATTCTAAAATATTAGATTAGGTATCTATTTAAAATTTATTCTGCAATGCAGTTTCAGAAGCAAATGGACAAGTCACATTTTGAGTCTGAATTTAGAGCTCCATTCTAATCATCCCCTTTTCTCATCAGCCTTTAGCTTTCTCCTACCGTATAGGGCTCTGCATTGAAACAGTAATTATAATAAAATCTTAGGTTTTATGATTCTGCTGTGAGTCAGGGAGGGTTTTTCTGTTGTCATTCATATTGTGGTGTGGGTTTCTTGTTGTTTTGGGTTTTCTTTCCCCCTCTCCTAAATACCATCAATTAGCCAGGGCTGGAAAAGGTATTCCATTGCTCAGAGTTGGTAAAGATATTTAAGGGGGGAAAAAAAGATTATCTGATAAGTCATTCTCACATATTTAGGATTGTACTTTCAGATTCTGGATTGGAAAGGAGTTTTTCTGAATGTTGGATTGGCAAGGTTCGCTATCTTTCTTTGCAGTGAAGGCTCTTGATTCCTGATAGAATTACCTGTGTGTAGCTCACCAATAAGTTTCCTGCCAGTATGGCATCCTTGGGTACGGCTGGTACCTCAGGGTCTCTTGCAGTGCACAATTCAACCTCTTGCTTTCATTTCATGAAAGTGTATGGGTTGCAGGCAGGTGTAGCTGGGTAAAATTTGTGCTTGCATTATACTGGCAATGTGCTTAAGTGATCTAATGTTTTCTTCTAGCAAAAACTATGAAATTGTAATAGATAACAGAAGAAGGAGACAGAGGAAGGGGATCAAAGGTGGATGGTAACATGAGAGTCATATAGTGAGGAAGCTCTACCTATTTTGACACTAAGAGTCTGAAAGAGACTGAAAGCAGAGGCTTTGACAGCTCTGAAATGGAAGTAAGTTTAGAAGAACTGAGCACAATAAAAGCTTTGGGAGAGGGATTGTGTTCTGACTGGATGTTGTTCTCTAGCTGCTGATCTCTGCTTAAGGCATTTGAATGAAATTTTAGAGAAAAATTTATACCATTTTAATTCCTTTTGTCTGGACACCACCTCAGAATCCTGTGAGAAGTTTTCTTTCCACTAGTAAGGTTTGCAATCTAAATAGACAGTAGAATCAGTTTTATTGTATAATATAAGGTAGTTTAATCATTGTGTTATGAGGAAGAAACTAGGCCTGGAGGATTTACAGTGACTTTTCCATGCTGTGAGGGATGTCTTTAGAAAACTTAAAAATGTGAAACTTTTTAGCCCACTACCTTCATTTGCAAAACCCTGATTCTTTCTCTTAAGCAGTAGTCAGTACCTTCTCATGAAGCTGATGCATTCAATACACAATAAAATGAACTTCTTGCTTTTCTACTTATGTGCTTTCACACAACCCTCTTTACTCAACTTGCAGATCCAGCATTTGTACAGTAGCTAATCTGAAACATTAGCTGGKGATACTTGTTCACGCTTGCATTAATCTCATTGGAATCTCAGAATCATTTGGTTGTCTTGGCTCAAACATCTCAGAATCTCTAATAGCCTAACCAGAGCTGAGTTCACTGCTTCAGATGAGTCTGCAGTATTTATTTGGTGTTAGAATACTTTCCTCTAATTTACATGTTACTTGTATTTGTGTATTCCCAAGCTTGGTTTGCAGGATCTCATTTCTTCTTGCATCTTAGCAAAGAACATTTGAGAATTCTCCTTAGCATTATTTCTGACCCTGTGTGTGAGCATTAATGATTTCTTTCTTTCTTTTTTTTTTGTTTTTTTGTGCAGTGCCACATTAACACTGTAATCTCTCTCCGCTTTGTTTTTAAGCCTCTGTGTCCCTAGTCTCTCCAGTATATTCAGCATGCTCTTCCCTTCTTAACTGTTCCTTTTGCTTTCTTTACAGCACATTAAGAAATTAGATAATTCTGGGCATAGGATGAATTAAGTTTTGACAGATTATGCCCAAAGCTACTTAAAATATTGCAGATTCAGGCATTCAAAAAATGCCAGAGAAATGCCAGCATTAAGTTTCCTGTTTTCAGATTTTCACAAGCTCTTATCTTGCTACTTGTCTATATGTCTTTGCTAGGACAGGCCTAGCTATCACTGGAAGCTGAGCTCTGTCTGGATGCAAGCTGTTCTGAAAATTCATCGGAGTACCATGTCAAAGTGCATGCCCCCTGTTGCACATGTCTCTAGTCATGCTCTTCCTCTGTAAATGGATGTTCTTCTAGCTTTCATTAGTTTAATTGATATGTAAAATTTCTGTATTCACTCAAGCATTAATCTAGCCAATTGTGTAAGCACAAAAGACCTAATTGTTTTCATGTTAACTTCTGTGCTGCTTTACTAAGACAGTGCCTCTCTAAGTTACATTCCTGTTGCATGATCTTCCCTTACTGCTAAAATTTTTCTTGAGCTTTCACTAGACCTCTATTTAATAAAGAACCCTCCCTATACCATTTGGGTACAGCATGAGCTATAGAGCAAAGAGGATTTAATTAGCTCTGTAGTGTTGCTTGGTTTCTCCTTAGCTGATATGCTGGACTTTGTGGTTTGCAAGAGCTTTTGTGGGGGAGTTTGGAATCCCTTTCTCATCTCCTTTAAATTCTTGTTTGCATTCACAATAGGCTGCCTGTTTTAATAGGCTTCTATATTTCTCCCTAGTGCACTATATTTCCTGTTTTCTTTGTGAGCAGCACCATATGTAATTGTTTTACCATTCTTGCCTTCTTCGTGAATGATTTGGGGGACTATTTTGGAGCTTTTATTCAGATATGCTTCCCTCTCCCAAGCACAGTAGCTCTCTGTGTTCCCCAGTTAGAGTCCTGAACGGGGCTGGTTTGAAATCTGCATATGCGCTTTCACATTTGTTGCCAGTCTTCTTGCCCACATTTCTGTTGTGTTTCTTTGTGAAGTGTTGACAGTGCTATTGCAGTGTGCCTTGATTGAGTCCGTGGTAATTTGGAGCATAAAGTAATCCAAGGGAAMTGGCTTGCTGCTGTCACTTCAGCTGTTTTTAAACTGCTAGTCCTGATTTTTAAGACCACATCTAGATATTTACTTTTTTCCAAGTGCTGGGTCCAACACAGTGTTTCACAAAGCAAAGCACTGACCAGATTTGTAATTTCTGTCATCGGGGCCCCAAGTGCCCAAGGTGCTTCCTGCTTAATATTCACGGGGCTGAAGTCACACACAGTTAATATCCTGTCATTTTAACATGAATTATTGAGTCATATTTTATTCATGTGCCTCTTCTCGTTTGGGGTTCTCTGGTGTGCTTCAAACACTTGCATGATAGTGCTACAGTCTACTGTAGTAGCTTGACATTAATTTTTTATGCTTCTTAGTTGTGAAACATCTATGCTTCTGTGTTTTAGCTACTATATTTTCCACATTTCCCCTCTTCTGTTTTTTATTCCCCCTAGAAATTGTCCAGAAGTATTGTATTTTTAGTGGGCATTTGAAAGTCTGGTCCTTAATGCAGGTCAATGATCTTAAATGGGAAACCCTCTTTTTAGGGGATTTAAATGTAGTAGGGTTATTGTCATTTGTTTAAATAGTTTTTTGTAATTTCCATCCCATTGTTCTTAATGCCTAATTCCATTCCAGTATTCTTAGTGATAATTTCCACCAATACGAGCAAGAGTGACACCAAGTAAATGTGGACAAAAAGTCACTTTGGAAAAACAGCAATGCTGTCCCTGGGTGTGCACCAAGTGTRTTGAGTTTGGCTCTCAAACCAGTATTATTTTCTATGAAAAAAATGGAAGCAGTGAAGAGAAAACTGTTTATCATTGTGAATAACATTGAAAATTAATTCTTGCTAATGTTTTTGCAGAGTGCAAGTTCTGTTATGTATTGGAACAAAACAGCTAAATAGTTCTTCATAGCTGTAGCAGGTAACAGACATTGCTGTTGCAGGATGGGAATAAATTAAAATGTGATATTTTTCTGGAGAGCATTCTGCTATGTGCTGCAGGCAGAGGAAGTATAATCCTGCTGAATCATGTCTTTTCATGACTTTTCACTTGTCTATTGTAAGATTTTCTGTGTATAACAAGACAAAAAATGGCCTAATAATTTAAAAAAAAAAACTTTAGTCTGTAGGACATACGTTAAAGTTTTCAAAATAGGCACTGTAATATAGGAACTCAAACCCCAGTTTCCGAAAGAAAGTATATAGGAATCAGACTCTTAAAAACAAGGGACTTAGAATTTCTCAGTTGCTTATATGCTTTTCAAAAATGTTACATTTGGACTTTTTAGGGAAAGAAGAAAAAGCCACCTGATTTTCCCAAAGGCCTGAGTACCTAGAGTTTTTCACTGACTTAGTGAATGGTATTAAGCACTTGCACTGCTGAAGTCAGCTCACATAGGGCATGACTCAAAACCCTTTCAGAATCTTATAAATGACTCCCTTTGATTTCAGCCTGCTTTAGAGTACGCTGCAGTTCACTGAGGAGCCTGGGCACTCAACAGTGTAAGGTGCTGCTGAGCATGCTGTCCCCAGTCCTACAGAGTACTTCAGTAGAAGTGCCATGGACTCGCATAGCCTTACTCTTGCTCTTTAAGTTTCGCATGTGTCTAGGAATTCTGTTGATTTTTTTTCAGTTATAACCAGAGTGCCTGCCAGACTACAAGTATTGTAATTCCAGTTTTAGATTCCTTTAAAAAAATCTGAGTCTTAATTCCCAGTTTGACAAGATTTCTTAAGAACAGTTTGGAACATGTTCTTGAGTCTTACCCTGCATGTTACTGTCACATAATGGGAGCAATGACTTTCTTCTCTTCCTCCTAGTGCAGTTCAAAGCCCAGCTTTGCCTGACACCAGACCTGTTCTACCCTAGCATGCCCTTAGAGCTGCAGAATAGCCTGTATTGCATTACATGGGGTACAGCCTGGCTACCCGGAGCAGCTCTATCCTGGTTTCCTCCGAGCAGCAGAGCTCTCCAACTCCCCTCAAGAATCAAACTGCCCAGTGTTTGTGCTTCACATACTTCTCTGACCTATATACTAGACTAAAGCTTCCTGTTCTAATATTGATTTAAGACTTAAGTATCGGTGGCTTATTTTTCTACATTGTAATGCTCTTTCCTATTTAACAGTCTTCGGGGATATGCAGACAGCCAAATTCAGACTTTCTGGCAGTCAAGATAAGGGGGAAAAAAAGGCATGTGTGGAACACTGATGTAAAGGGGCAGAGCTTGAACTGCAGTCCAACACATAGAGTATTTTGCTTCAGCAATCTAATTACATGGTATACTGCACGACTAGCCAAAATAGAAGAAATGCAGCACTCATTTGCTTGCAAGCTCTCTCCTTTCGTTAGCTTACCCCAAAGCTTCATCTTTTTTATAAGCTCTGACCCAAACTTCTCATTAATTGTTCCTGAAACATTACAAAGACAAAGCAGAAGGATCATATAGCTGTCTGATCAACAGTTGTGCCCCTTTTAGGGAAAAGAGAAAATAGCCCATGGTGACAAAAACTCACCATGCAGTAAGCAGCCCTCTGCTGTGGAGCCTGGTCTCTGTGCTTGAACCAGTGCTTGGGCAGCCTGGTGTCTACAGATGAATTTTGTTGTGTCAGATCATCATCTTAATAATTGTTTGTGTCCTGGCATTACAGCCTGAGGTCCCAATATTACTGCCCACAAGCAATCAAAAATCTTGGAAGTGGCTTTGTAAAACTTCGTAAATTTGTAAAACTTAATTGAAAAACAAACCAAACCCTGACACCTGACTGCTTTTGGTTTGTTTTATTCAGGCTTTCTGAGCTTGTACACTCATTAAAAGCACTTTTTTTTTTTTTTTTTTTTGAAGCTTTTCTCTGCAATATTGAAGGCTGGAAATGTATATCTTCCAGTGCCACTGGGGCTGTCTCCCATGCACATACTTCTGAGAAATGGGGTTTTAGGATCTGTGTGAAGCACGATAATAATCATAGGAGTTGAGAACAGAGCTGACTCATGTTTGCAGTTGGAGAGTTTATACAAGCATGAGCTAGTTGACCAGCCCTACCTGTGGAAATGAAAGGGACTTCAGATCTTTTCATCTGTGTGTTGGTATTTGAGATTCTCTTTTCGCTCTCATGAGTGCTGTGTACCTTACTTTAATGAGGTGGTGGCAGCCTTGTCCGAACTGTAGCTGCAATCTTGTTAGCACTTTGTCAGCCAAAGCTATTTAAATGCAGTTCTGCCTTCTGCTGTCTCCTGAGGCTCCAACTTTTCCACCTTTTCTGGTTAAGGGGGATTTTAAAATACTTTGTGTACTTCCTCCAGTCCTATTTAGGAAGGGAAAAGATCTCTAATCCTGACCCAGGAGGATTTGAATACCCTGGGAGCAGAGACAGTCTCTCAGTATTCCCCTTTAGTATACTTTAAAAAAATAATTGATGATTAACAAAACTGACCACTAGTTATTAAAAACACATCTCCCAAAGGGCCAGAGTACATAATACCCTCTTGGGTATAAGCAAGATTGACACCTGACTTTTTTGGGGGGTAGGAAGCTCAGAGTGCAGAAAGATGCTTTGTTCCTGTATGGCAAACTTCCTCAAAATGTTTGATGCACAAATAAAAAAACCCCATGACTTTGTATTTAAATTACCCAGTTTGTATTCCTCTGTCTACAGTATTCCAAACAATTTTTGTAATCGTTACATAACTTCTCACTAGACAAAAAGAACAGGCTGCACTATGGAACTGGATCACTTTTTTAATAAACAGAAAATTGTCTTGACCAGTTTAATTCCTGGCCTAGACTAAAATCTGTATGGTTCATGTATACTCATGTGTATATGTACATTTACACACAGATGTGGAAGGTTGGAGGAGTTAAGAAGGATTCTGAAGTAATTTAGGGAACTTTTAAAGAATAAATTCCTAACCCTAAGCCCTCCTGTTATGTGGAATTTGCATTACCACTTGTAGACATTTGACTGAAAGAGGCAAGTCCCAAATTGAAAAGGTCTTTTTTTGGAGAATAGCTTAAGGTAACTGGGATCAAGTTGTTAAGCATGTTATTATTGGTTAATGTGACTGTTAGAGGATCTGGAAGAAGATTTTCTTTATGACCCTAAGGCTGTGCTCCTGGCTGCCTGAGTAACTAAACATCTCTTTGTGTGGAGGTCTATGCATAGTCATTTTAGTTTCAATTGAATTTTAGGTTGGTAAATCTGTCCGATAACTCTTAAAAAGCCATTTTACTGGCTTATCTTTATTCTTTTTTAAAAAAGAATCCCCCCTTTTTACCAGTTTTTGCTGGACATTAGTTTTAGCATCATCCATTTGAGATGCTTATGTGAAGGGTGTTGCAGAGAAACGGTGGATGTCAGTGTTGTGTTGAAGCTATCAGTCAGTTAGGATCGCAGGTTTTGAGGTGCAATGTTTTAAGCTATGCAAGGCCCTAATTCTCTTCTGACCTGTACCAGCTGGCTTATCTAGTTTGTAATGGGGGRGGGTCAGAAGAAACATGGTATCTAACTCCTTCCTGAAGTGCTTGTGTTTCACATAGTGGGGCAGCAGAGGCAAGGAATGAGCAACAGTATTTCAGACTAACTGGCTTTACAGATTAGGGAACTTTGCCTGGGAAAGAAATGAAGCATAGGATGTAATTAGGTTAGTTGAAAAGGAAGCTGCTCTAAAATGCTGCAAGGACGGTGCAGCTCCATTGAGGCAGACACGTTTGCATGCTTCTCCCAGATGACTTCCTATGATTAGAATGCATTGACTCAGGCTGAAAAARAAAGGGATTCTCGAAAGACATTTTTGGAAAGTTTTTATTGGTTCTGTATGGAAAGCATATGTTTGTCCTTAGCATCACAGTTACATTCTGTTTGTCTGCATTCACTTACTTGAATTGACTGTTTATGAAGAATATGAAATGCTCCCTGGTGGTAGCATTTATCCATTCCCAGTTTCTTCCAGGGACATAAATTGCCTTCCTTGTAAACATAATTCCTGGAGCTGGAAGTATCAGGGAGAAGGGGGTTGTGGGTGGGCTCTTCAATATTCCCAGAATCTGCAGAATACCTTTGTCTGACAATTCTACCTGAATTCTTGCTCACAAGGGAAAAGGGAAGATTTACAGAGCAGCAAGGAAGAGCTCTAACACGTGCGAGGAAAATATCACAATGTAAAATATCTCTAACCTGACAAGTCCTGGCAGCTAGACACTGAGGTGTGTGTCCTTCATAATGTCATGATTAATTGCACAGGATTGCGATGTAAAACTCAAGTCTATCCTTCTAAAGGGTTCTTGCATAAACTAAAGTTTTTGATGTTCCCAGTACGAACTATTGCCATGAATGCAGTACAGTCACCCATCACTTGAAAGACTGAGGAGCATGATTTTCTCTAGTGATAGATGTGAACAATACTAATATCATGGACTGTCCAGTGCTAAATTTTTGGATTTTGTTTGCTTGCTTGCTTGTTTACATTATGGGCTCAGTGAAGTTAACTTCCTGAAGAAAACATTTCTTTGAACTGGGCAGAAGGAACTAATACTGTTTTTGACCTGAAAGTTCAAGTGTATTGAACTCTGGAAGGATGGATGTGCACAACTGTCAATGGTTAAAGAGTGTTCAAAATTACTTTTTCATTATTTTGTATTAAAATTCATGTGGTTTGAATTTAGACCAAAATAATCTTTGCTGTAACTTAGAGATAACTTTGGCTTTGTATTTATGGAATTGGCCTGTTGTTCATTCATGTAGATGCTAGGAAAGAGTATTCAAGCACTGAAGTAGTTTAACTGAAAATTGGTAATTTAAATATTTTGCTGTTTTGATAATCGCCATCTTTTTCCATCAGTGAAAAATTATCTTATGAACTTCTAATGTTTGATGGTCAGGGTGTCAAAAGCCTTCTTGGGTAAGTAAAGCAGATGACTTGTAAGTGAGCAAATACTGGGCAAAAAGAATCAGCACACATTTCTATAGAGGGAAAATGTAACTCAGATAATATTTTAAAAATTACTTCTCTGTACACTTTTCTCTGTAGATCAGTATTGTGAAAATTATGAGCCTGGTTTATGGCTAAAGGAAGGTAGGTTGGGGCATTGTTTCCTCCCCTGCAGCCACTTTGAACTCCTTTATGTCACTCCTGTTATCCAAAGTTGTAGATACCTGGAAAACAGAAAGACTGTCATCTGGTTTATAGGGTGACCAGTCACACATGACAGATAATTATTAGTGATCTTTTTACTGTGAACAATTGCTTTTGTACATGAACAGTGTTGATAATACATTTATAAAAAACATGCTTAATTCAGGGGTAATTCAAAACACAAAATTCATCTTATGGATGATTTTTTGTTTTCTTGTTCTAAGTAATTTGTCTTAGCTGTAGATGCTTACGAAAGTGTTGATAAAGGACTACAAAATGATGTTTATTTTCATACAAAATTTGATAAGGATAATCTTACTGTGATCTTGGAAATTTTTGTAATTACTAGTGTTAATAAGGATTATTTCAACCTTCTGTGGGACAAATATAAGAAGTAGTTTCACAAGGCAATGCAGCTGTTTAGAAAAGGAAATTAAATAGAAATGCTGTGTAATCTAAGAAGCTGTAGGCAAAATTTAAGTTCACAGGCAGCCCTCGTGCAGGATGAAGTGTTGCAAGGTCACTGTGTCCTCCATGCCTCTTATTTGCTTAAAGAATTTTAGGAATCCTAGATTATGGCAGAAATAAGGACTTCTTATCTGAATCACAGCATGTATCAGCAGGATGCCCTTAACATTATGTTTTGGGATTAGATCTTGAAAAGTGAGAAGGACCTAAGACTCATCTTAATAAGAAGATTTCATGCTTTTTCTTTTCCCTGATATTTGATCAAATCCTTTTCAAAATGTTTCTTTAACTAAAACTCCTATTTCCTTGTAATAATGTATTATAAATAAATTTTTAAAACTCAAATATTGGGAAGGAGATTAGGTTTGAATGAGGAAAAAGTGTCTTTCCCCTTTACTGTGTTTGTGTGGAATAAATATCTCTATTGCCCTGGATCCATGTACCTGACAACAGTGTATAAATGTTTTCTCGGAATCTTCTTCAAAATAGCATGTTGCATGCCAGTGCTGCCATACCCCCAAAACCTCACAACCATAGGAGATAAAATGTACCCTCCACCGCTCTCTCAATGTTATTAAAGATTAGGTGGACCTGTATGTTTCCATAGTGAGCCTGGGAGCAAGTTCCAGAGGCAGACTCTGAGAAGAGGCTCAATATATGTTGCCAGCAAGTTTGGAACACTTGGCGCCTCTTTAAAATCCCTTCTCAGAGAAGAACAGCACTTAAAATAGACTCCTTTTCTGTAATGCCATATGTAAGTTATTATCAATCAAAACTTCTTTCCAAACTTTTTGTTCAGCATTCTATAAAGGGAACCTTCTCAACCAGCAAGGAACCCCTACTTCATAAAATACAAAGGAAATGTGCTCAAACCAAGGAAGGAATCCTTTTACAACTCAGACAAGGATTTAGATGTACAAGCAAAGAAGTTTCTTATGATTATATTTATGTATTTTATATTTCAATCAGTGTACCTCTTTATGTTTAATCTAAACAAAAAATTGTGCAATGGTATTCTGAGGAAAAGAGCTCTCTTGTTCTGCTTATATTTTTCAACATCTATGTTTAATAAGAAGTTACTGTGACTTATTATTGAAGGCATAGCTAACCCCAATAACTTAATAACAGCAACATCTTTCTGTTTCTTTAAGCCCAAAGCAAGCTCTTCCTTTGCCTGTTCAATATGAAAGCATACTGTTTATGAAGCTCTAATCGCCATGTCTTATATTGCTTGTCTGCATAGTGTAAGCAGTGCAGAAAAGCTAGGCAGTCTGTTGGCACCACCTCACGGCCACTACCATTCACAGGGTAATTCAGAAGAGTAATCGTGGCCTAATAAGCAGTTCTGGGCATGGGGCAGAGCAGGTAATGGCAGCTGTGCTGCCAGCTGCAGGATTAAGTATGTTGTTTGGGACCTTTAAAGGGATCTTCAGGCCTATATAACTACTGATGGTGCTTTATTTCTTCATGACTATGGTAAGATTGTTTGCTTCTACTTTGGAGATGTGCTGCAGAGGAAGTAATTTTAAAGGTATCGCATAGGTTACAACAGCCTTTCATACTGATTGCATAACTATCACTTACTTCTTGGTGAAACTTGCTGTGCAAGCATAATATTGTCCTCTTCAGTAGCTGAGTATGTGGTGAGGCCCTCAGACTCCACAGCGCTGAATCCACATGGGAGAATGCTGTGTGGCTCTTTGCCACTCTCTTGGGGCAGGAACATGTATAAATACCCAAGTTGGCTTTCACCTAYGAGACCTGAAGTTGGACCTTACACTTGGACACTGAATGAAGCTGATAGCTGCTTAGCAAAATTTTCAGTTGTGCTCAGGCAGGGTAGGTGTCTAAAATCCATTTGTTTTCACAATTTTAAGTGCCAGACTTGGATAGGTGGTCTTGAAAATCTCAGATATCTAAATAACTTTGTCTAAACCCCTGGTCTTTGGGTAGAGGCAGTAGGCACTTGTGCTTTTGTATTCAGGGATCCTTGGCTTGGTCTTTAAATGTTGTCACCTGGGACCTCATTGTGCAGCTCCAGTTAAGTGGCTAGTGGCCTGAGACCTTTTTTCTTGAAAAGTTGATGGATTGATATTGCCAGTTTCAGCACTTTGGTACCGTGTTTGACTGATACACTGAATGAAGGTATTAGTTCAGTTTTGTAGATACGGCATTAGCTTTAAAATGTCACATGTGTAGCTTTTCAGGTTATATTTTCTATGGCTGCTTAGCAAGCAATGTCTTTGAGCCTGGTCTGATTTATGAAGTGATCTATGTTTATCAATAAGCTTAATGTTTTCATTTCTTGATAGATGGTTATTCACATTGGTTATATGTGCCTAGTGATCATCCAGGAAATGTGTTTAGTCCAGGAAGATGGACAGAGAGGCTGAGAGACTCTGTCTGAAATAGCATACCAGAAAGCTTCTGGATGAATTATCCTGTATTTCCAACGCAACATTCTGTAGTGCAGGGCTGAATCTAATGCAGCCTAGAATAGCATTTTTTAAATAAAATTCTGAGGTTTTGGTGTTCACATCAATGACTGATTCATTTAATCATTACTATGGAATAGTGAACTGAGAACTAAACAGAATTTCTTACTGTGCTTACAGAATTTGATCAGTTGCAAACAAAAAAGTAAATTCACTGTTGCAAAGAAGCATGGTTTAAACCTTCCAACTCCCTCCCCCCCCCCGAATGAATAACATTTCACTAATTTTGGAAATGGTGAATGACCAAAATAACAAATTTGATCAGTGGAGAGAGTCTGCTTCCAGAAATCTGAAATGGAGAAATAACTTAAATCAAGGAAGTTCTCTGATATGTGACTTTGGACAGCAGCCCACCTAAAAATTGGATCAAATTCACAAGTTGGAGTGTTAATTTTTCCACAGAGCTGAATCTCTGCAAACAAGAGTGGTAATGGCTTGCGAGTACCTGTTTTCTCTCAGATTCTGCTAGTCTTTTGAAAACTCCAGGGAATGCTTTATTTTATTGCAGATTTTATGGAGTCTCCACAGGGTCTCTCTAAATTAGTATGCCTCTCTCAGAGATTCTTTTCCTTTCTGATCTTTGTTATAAACAGTTAAACAAAACAGAGTTTAGTAAAGGGAATGTAAGACTGATGGTGGAGAACATTATGGACGTGGGCTGGAAAGGGGAAAGTACACACATGTGCTGGACAAAGTTCTGACTCTCCTGTTTGTAGTGCATACGCGCTATAACATCAGAGCACATTAGCCATTCTGGCAGGCCTGGCTGTGGCAGCTGCTGGAAGCCCAGCTAGCTCTGGTCGTGCTATAGAGCACTGGACAGTGCTGCGTGGGCAAGTCCCAGTGTCAGGTCTGAAACTTTTCTACAGAGAGCAGCTGTGGCACTCCCTGTGCTACACGATTTGGGGGTTGTGCTCCCAAAGCCAATGTTCTTGGTCCCAGAGACATTCAGGACACTGAGGGAATGATCAGAATATGGAGCTAGAACTAGAAGTTGTCATACGAATAATCACACTTAGTCCCTGGCACTGCTTAATGGTACATCTCCTAAGCTTACAGGACTGAGTTATTAAATTGGTTGTGTGTTTTTTGTTTTTTGTTTTTTTTTATTAATACTATCAGGTTAGAGTGGGCACGTTATCAGGTGCCTACTTCCAGCCCACATGTTGCGTGGCTGACGTTTCCCTGACATCACCTTCTCTATACTGCTTGCTGTGCTTAGACAACAGTACAAGCATGAGCCTGTCTTCTTCAGATATATTTGTGTACATTAGCCCTTCATTGGAAGCACAGGTGTTTGTGGGTTGTGGTATGAATAGTTTGGGTATAGTTGGGACACTGAATCTTTCTAGAAGCTTCTTGAATGTTTATTATTAAGCTATATATTTTGGAGCCCACAAATATGCTTTTAAAAGCAGGAAATAACTTCCTTGTTAAGCGTTTTTTCAACTAAWGCCTGTATTTTCCTGCATTACTTTCTACACCAGGCACAGCTGATAATGGCAATTGATTTTTGACATTTCAATCTTTATGCCTTATTCTCAGCCAAAGCATTTAGGATTCCTACCAAACCTGCAATTGCAGAGAAGAGGAATAAACAGAATAAGAAGTATTTCTAGAGAGGAATCATGAATTTGACAGACATGAACAAAGTCCTGACTCTGCAGAAATGTCCCAGTAACTTCTATATGGTCACAGTTTCATCCTGTATGTGGTCTTTTGAAGGACACTGCACCTGAACTTGAAAACTTTTTACACATTCAGATTGCAAAGAGAAAGCAAATAAGAGGAAAAAAAGAGGCATTTTGTCTTCTATAAAGGTGGCTTCCTTAGAAGATGGCTGCAGTTTCATTATTTCATAGTAAGAAAGTTTTCCAAAACAAAGTCTAGCAAGTTAATATTATCTTCCACTTTCTTCAGGTGACCTTCTGTCTTTCAGGGTTGCAACATGGCTGCAAATATCTTTGCTGTCTTTAATTATCCCCTCAGCTTGCAGCATTTTTGACACTGCTGGCTCTTAAGAATTTCGTACTGTTTTTGCTCTTTCTGTACAGTTAACTTTCCATCAACTTGAGATCAGGAATCAAAATTACAGTCCTCAAGAGCATACCTCAGCTTGTCAAACTGGATTTTATCAGAAGTCCTCCAAAGATATAAAAATCATAGATGATTTTTAGATGTATTTATCAGTGTTGACTAACTTATAAACCCATTGGTTGTTTAGTTCATTGAGCAACTCTAGGTTTATGATCAAGTGACTCATCCCTGTATTCAGTCACTTGGCCACATGCCCAGAAGTTTGTCATTTGGCAGAATGAGTGGTTTGACAGTACTGTTCCAGCACTGTGTGTGTGCTTGTCTGCACGCGTGCCTACAAGTATGTACAAAACTATCTGTTTGCAAACCTTATTGTGTCACACATCATATTTTAAGAATGACAGTGTCCTATTCACGTGCCGCTTCCACTCATGACTACCTCTCTTCCCAGGCTGATCACAGCTCATCCTAGTGGTGAGCTCAACCAGTATTTATGTGGAAGAATGATTATAAGTGTTTCGTGTGGCTTTAGCTGTCATTAGTACAATAAGCAATTTATCCTGCTTGAAGAAATTCCACACTTCCCTTTTTTACTCTTCCTCTCTCAGGAGTGTTACCAGGCACTTTGCACCTCTTTCTACTCCTGCTTATACCTGTACAAATCATAAGTAGCACCGCTGGAAGCAGTGAAGTCATACTAGAATAAGCTTGGAAGAGTGAGAGGAAGGTCTCTGCTGTGATGTGTCCTCCTCCTACCAAAGCAACCTGTTTGTGCATTGATTTCTCTCACCACCTTTCTCTCACTCTGATCCTATGAAGTGCTTTTACTTCACTTGATAGTAAGTAAAATTTTTTGGATGTGAACTTAGATTGTGCAAGGCCCCTGCACGTCAGAAACATAAACTGAGTTTGTGTGTGCCTAGTCCATCACAAACACAAAGTAAAATGGCTTAGGTTAATCCACCATGAAGGCATTTAAGCAGGTGATAGTACCCAGTTTTGAGGCTGTAGCTCTTTTACTGACGTGGAAGCATCCTCTTAGTTTGTACCGAGCCCGCAGATACTCCAGTCTTAGAAATATAAACCATGGGACTGTCATAGCTGGAGCTGCGTAGCTAATGTTTGCTGTTTGTTATTGATCAGCTTTCTAATATGCATGACAATGAGGAAGACATTAACTTGAATCTGCACAGATGAGTAAGGATATGTGATCCAATCTTCTTTATTGCTGTTCACATTGCTCTTCTTTTTCTTCCAGGCGTTATTTTTCCTAGCAGCGTTTTGGCAAACTGTGCCCAGATAAGCATTCAGTTTATAGTAAAACATGGCCATTAATGAGATAAGAGAGCAGATAGGACAAAAATGATGTCTTTGTTTTTTTCCAACTTCCTCATAAAAGCATGAAGGCAGTACCTCTCATCTCTCATGGTTGTCCTGGGACTTACAAGTCAAGCCTCCAGGCTGTGATTGCTTCAGATTTTGCTGCAAGAAGTCACAGCTATTTTTGTTCCCATTATCTTCAACTCAGTTGGGTTTTAAGCAGCTTTTCCTTATCCCTTCTTCCTCTCCTGCAAATTAGAGCAGGTCTGAAGTTGCTTTCAAGTTACATTTGCTGCCCACCTATGGGCTGCCTGTCTTGCTGTGGCTTACTAGAAGGTTTCTGCTCTGGACCTGACTGGAAATGTTTTGGACTGGAGAATGTAGGCTGTGTAAATCCAGATTTGAAAATACGTTGATAACGTTTGACTAAGTAAAAACTGTATAGAGATYGCCTGACTCTTCTCACAAAAGATGTCACCAACAAGGAGTCAAGTTATGGTCTCTGTTGTTGTGAAAGTTAGGAATACCAGTAACTTGTAGCCTGCCAGATTTTAATTCCAAGTATACACATTTTTCTCTGTTTCAAGGGGGGCTGTTACTGGCCTTTTGTATGCACTGAATGTTTAGAGCAATTTTTCTGCTCATAAAAATAATATCAAGAGGCTGACAGCAATAGCCAAGATGTGCATAATACAGACAGCTCCTCCAAGCACATTCCTCCTGACTTACACCACATCCTTCTAGTCCGTTCCTAGAGCTTGTGTGAACAGATAAAGCAGGTTAAAGGTTACAGGCGCCCTAAGCTTTCTCCAAAGACCTTAAACTGCAATTCAACTGCCAGGACTATTCATTAGAATTGGCCATAGTGAGAAAGTGAATGTAGACCCAATTTTGGACATTTTCCTTGCTCCTTGGAGGAGATCTAAAGTAAGAGTAAGAGATTCCTGACTTCAAAGCAAAACAAGCAGACAAAAAGCACTCCCTTAGGGTAAGTCTGAATATCACCTACTCTGTAGTGATTTGATTTGGGGTTGTCAGTAAGGCTAATTCTTGGGATTAAAATTAACATCTGAGAGGAGGAGTGCTATCCAATGTATGAGCAGGAATAAGCCTTTTATTTAGGCTTGAGTCAGAAGTTTGGTCATGAGCAGACAAGATCTGTGCTGGGACTAATTTCTGCCCATGTTGAACTTTCTCTTGGGGAGTTATGGTGAAGGCAGGGGTGGCAGCTGTGATCAGCAAACTTGTTTCGATTTCCCATCTGTTTGAAGGCATTTCCATAGGCAAGCAGCTATGCCTGTACAATACAAATGAAATGTATCACCAGTGAGCACACTGCAGGAGTAATTTTATTTAAGTTGAGRGGAGCAAAAAATATGTTTCACTCAAGTCCTTGGAAATAMGTTTTAGGCATCTTCCTCTTCTCTCCTTTCCCACCCCTCCCCAGTTTCAGTCTAAACAATTCCATGATGATTTCCTTCGTGAATAGTCTTACTTGTTTGTGGATGCTTTCTCTTCATTCATTTTCAGACATAACCCTCAGATTGTCACAGAGCCATATGTATTTATCCTTGTGGCATTTGAAAGTATGTAAATGATTTGCAGATGTTCTACCGTACTGTAACCAAACTTGGCTCTGTCAGTTTAACACATGCATGACAAAACCACATTGGCTCTGAACAGGACTCAGCACAATAAGCTCGCTAGGTTCTCCTTCTATGTAAACACTTTTATGTCCTTATTAATTAGAAACAGGAGCCTGGGGTTTTTTGGGGTTTTTTTTGGTTTTTCCAAAGTTCATATGATAGGAATCAGTTCAAATAATGAGGCACACGCAACATCTTAGTGGTTTTATGATAATACTGCCAGGGATCTGAAATTTATTTTTGGAAAATACGTGTGTGAGCGTGCGCGTGTATACATATGTGTATATATCTATGTGTATATATATGTTTATATAAAAATTAAAGAAGCATAACTAGTAAAGCTTCCTAGAATATTTTATGTGGTGCATTTACAGTTAATGCATTTCTGTATATGTTTCACATGTCATATCATTGACCTTAAAYTTAAGTGAATATTTTCTTGCCCTTACAACTTGAATATCTTTCAGCATGAATAGATCTTGAAGCTGCTTTATGAATTGGCAACAGCACTGTGTTTTACTGAAATAAAAATATGAGAACAATATGTTATTAATTATATAAATCACCAGACAAAAAATCCTTCAGGTTGGCCATAAATTAAGTATGTATCAGTAACTTTTATCTTATAGCACTACTTCATAATATGGCACTATTTGAACTGGGCAGGTAGGGAATAATTTCATTATTGATAACTTACTGACAGATAAACTGGCACAAGTAAGTGAGAACATGGTTTGGCTACATCAGTTCAATTACTCAAGAGTTTCTTGATGGAAATTGCTCCTCTACTGTGCAGATCAACAAACAAATAATTGGCAAAATGTCCTTTGACAATAAATCACCACAATCTGTGGTTCCACCACAYTTCTGTGCATGGACATCACACAGGTTTTGGACTGGTAGTTGGTACAGAGGCCAGGAAAGAGGATGAAGAGAAGGCAGAAGGTAATGAATAAAGCCCTCTCTTGCACAGAAGGAGGTGTTTACAAGTTGCAGTGATGATGGAGTAAAGAACAAGCAGAGATTTCATCTCCTTAGCAGACCCATCTCTCAGGGTTGTGATGTTACTGGAGAGTAGTGGGAAATTCAGAGAAATGTCAACAAAAATTCCCTAAGCTGATTGAAGAAGTCAGGAATGTTGCTGAATTGAGCACTAGTTGGTGTGGACTGCTTCATGGAGATAAGGATATGGTCTGACTTGGTACATATAGTTGAATCTAGTTCCCCTTAATAACTCATCAGCATCTCTTTCAGAGTCCTGATCACATTCCATCTCCAATTTATACCACTTAAAACTGCCCCAAAAGACTAGACTCCTGTTTTTTGTTTAAGTTTCCTTGCCAACCAAAATCTCAGTCCAGTGGAAACGAATCCTGCTGCATTTGTCCTGCCCCATGTGAATGATGTGGTAACATTTATCCCAGATGAACTTTTCCATTTAATTCTTTTGAGTATGACTTTGTGTCTGAAAGGATTTTGCAGTTATTCTCAGAACCCCCTTACAATTCAAGCTTTTTTGTTTTTTCAAGAATATTCTGTGGTTCCTTGTACTTTGTAATTCACCTTTCTTGCATCTTCAGAAAGATGTAAAAATAGCTATTTCAAGTAGATGCTTCAATACACCCATGGGAACTTGATTTACTGCACTGAGTCCTCTACTGATGTGAAGGAGGATGTTTCTGTTGGTTATCTGCCTTCCTCTTGACTATAATTGTATAAATGTAAAAGCTAAGTATAAAGACAGCAGATTCTTACCATGTTGCTATTCTTATTTGCAGGGTCTCAGTCTTCTATCTCCCCTGACCTTTCAATTCTCTTTAGAGAGAAAATATTTCAAACATATTCTGAAAACTGGGACCTTCTTTTTCTCTCACCTTTTCATTGTGTAATTAGGATACACTAGCTGTGTTATCGCAACTCAATTTAAAGTTTCCGTAATCTGGATTGTGAGGTGTATGTAAAATAAAGGCTTGAACGTTGTGAGCTGGTACTGAGGTTTCAATGCTAGATCTGAAAGTTCTCAGTTCAGTTTCTGTTTCTTCCCCTGAAATTTTATTTGACGTCYGTCAAAATTGTTTCATCTTTATGTCCCTCCTCCATCTGAACAGTAAGGACTGACAATTCTGCTTTTCCTTCTATGCTTTGTGTGTGTGTGTGTGTGTGTTTGTGTGCAATTGCTTAGCTCCAAGCAGCAAAGCACTTAAGCATAAACATAGCTTTACTGGTACTGAAGTGCTGAGATTATATAACTGTATGTTTGCACAACACCTAGAAGATGAAAACCAGAGCATCATTTGGAACATCTAAACAGTATGATGATACGAATAATGATAGTACCATTTACCATAACAGAAAGAGCATGTGTGTTCTGGCTGCGGTCTCTTGTTTTAGATAATTATCTGCACGGCAGATTGGGAAGAATTTTAATTAGCTCCAACATACAAATCAAAAAGCATGACACTTTGACAAGGAAACATTAATTTTCGAACTGGAGAATTAGGAGCTGAAACTGTAGGATGGATGTTGACTGTAATTTYTGGAGGAAGCAAAAAGGTCAATAGTTCTACTAGACTTTGTGCAGCATTAGGATGATTAGGTTGAGGTATCTTTWTTAAAAAGTCTTTTAATTGCAAGATAATGTTAGCTCTTCAGAACAGAATCTTGGGCTGAGGCTAAAACATGATAGTTAGTGATGTCAGTTCAAAAACTCATGCTGATTAGAAATTATTTGACAGGAAACAGATATTATACTGGTGTTGAGACACTTAAGTACAGCTGTTGTGGAATTTGTAACTTTTTTCATCTTGAAAAACATCATCCTTGTTTCCTAATCAGCTTCTGTCACTCCACTGTTGTTAAAATAAACATCCATTCTATGCAAACTACAAGAAGAACAAGCATTTCTTGGAACTTTCTRGTTAAATGGATGCATTTTTTTCTTGGGATGATTCTGCTTGCCATTTATCCCTGGCACTAATGGAGAACGGGGAGAGAGAAGCTCCTGTGTCTAATTCCAGTCAGCACAGTAAAGTCTGTTTGTCGTGAGGGATTTCTTTATTCCACCTTCCAAGAAAGGGCCAAAGAAATTGTATTGTGCAAATAGAACCTAGAATAGCATGTGTCCTTTTCTATTTATACTATTTTTTCTAAATTCAAATATTCATGGTTTTTCTAAGTGTCTGTCATTTGAGCAATGGAAAATGTACCTAGATTTTCTGAACTTAAATGAAGTGTTGTTTACCACCTCCTTGGCATTTACAGTGGGAGTAATATCATCATTGCCTCAGGGGACGAAGCTGGAATACAGTTAAAGCTCAGACACAACTGAGTTGCTCTGTACCAGCTTAGACACAGCAAATGAAATTGGCCATAGAAACAGGTAAAAAGCATGGGTCCGAGAATCAGTAAAAGCAGTTTTAATGTGTTTTTTTTTTTTTCTTGTTGACCTGCTCTAATACATTCAAGGCACCTACTGCCCTTCAGTGTGTACCCAATCATATCAGATATGGCAGTAACAGGGTTGCGCTTAGCTACCTCCTTAACATGGCTGTTTTCTGTGCTGGACCATCATTGTCCAGGCAGGTATTTCTCTAACTCTGATAGGAGTATGTTGGAATAAAAAATCTACTACAAAGTACCCTAATGCACTGCTGATAAATTGCTTGCTCTTGAGCTAGCATTGAGCTTTGCTAGTGTTAGATGTTCGTGATATGTTGCCCCTTGTTAGAACACTTTCTCACTGAAGAGAAAGCTCCTGCATGTCGGTTTCAGTCTGGGCTTGATTGCTACTTGCTGTGAGGCTTTCCAGGAGTCTGTTCACCTTTCCCTCCTTAGTTCTTACTTTCTGTCTAGTCAGACTGAAAGTCCCACTTGGGTAGATGCTGCCTCTCATTTGTACAGGTAATACTTGGGACAGCAATGCAAATACATGGTACCATGACGACATTGATGTTTCAGGACTGATCGGTTTATCCGGAAGTATGAGCATCTATGGATAGACTCACCAAAAGGTACTCATGACACCCACCTAACCTTGTGAACTGTTTTCCCTAGATGACCACAGTTTGRATTCTGTGGAGAAGGTTTCTGCTCTGACTTCGTTCCTGAAAATGCTTCTCTTCCTTGATGCCAGACACCAGTCAGCTAAGGTAATGTAAATGCTCTTCAGTGCAGATTAATCTTTCATGTTATTTGGCCTTAATTTTGGTATCTGCTGCAAAAATCCCCGTAGCCTAACATCACCTTTCCATTCTGTATGTCCTTTCCTCCCAGTGAACAAGTGCTTTGATTGTGTTTTTGTTGGTACAAAACAATGTTTTGCCTGAAAGCCAACATCTATTACATCCCGTGATAAGGTACTAGTAACTGAAAGAGTTTTCAGAAGCATGGATGTCTGGATTTATATGTGAGGTTTTCCATTCAAGTTTGATCAGACCTGATTCTGCTTATATTGTTCTATTTGTAAGACAGAATGGTCTAACTGTAGGTGGAATAGCTGAAAAGATTACCACACCATCATTTATTTTTATAAGGATGGGTAATTTCAAAGAAAACCAGAACCAATTCCCCATGCTTCCCTCTACAGATTGTAAAAATATTCTTAAATAATAATTAGATACCCTAGCTCAGCTTTCATATGAGCAATAAAAATAACATAAAGTCATTCTGCATGTGTGTGTGTGTGTGTGTGTGTGTGTTTTGCTTTCTACATAACAGTGCAGATAGGCAAAAAGAATTAGCATTTTGATAAACAACAAAGATCATTAAATATTTTTAAAAGTCTCAGCTGAACCAGAAGTTGACAAGTGCATGAGCAGCTACCTGCCTGTGTTCAGTCCTCTCTCTATCTTCATCAAAGCTCAGTCTGTGTTTTTTCCACAAAGCATCTGATTCATGAAACAGCCTTACAGGAATTTAATTAGCAAAGGATTGTGCAATGTGTGAGCATTTTGGGTTTCGTCAGGTGTTTGGAAGAGGAAAACTAACAGATGTTTGATTCAGAAGTGTCCAGTAGAAACACATCACAGCTCACATCATTTTTCAGGCTGGGATAAATCTTGGTATCACTCCCCCCCCTTTTTTTTTTCTTTAGTGACCTTCATAACTGTGTGTCCAATTTAAACTCATTTGAGTACAGAGAAAACAATGTTACATCTGGACCTCTGCACTCACTCAGGACCCACCATGGCAGACTTTTCTCACAGGAAATTCTCCAGGGTGTCTTTGCAGGCCTGGGGTTGTGCTCAACATCCTCTGTCTTACAAAGGAGACTAGAGATGTGCGAGCACCAGGGGAAGGCATTTTCACTCTTCAGCATAATCTATAGGCTTCCCCCCGTCACTATAAGAAAGACATTAAGGTGTGCGTCAAATCCAGAAACTCTAGTTTAAGATCTGAAAGCCTTTCCCCAATATCTTCTTATCACCACTGAAAACCTCAAATAAAACATGAATATTACATAAATAAGACTGTAGAATGAAAACCTCCCCCTTGTGCTTCAAGGGTCAGATTACATGTGCTACCACAACACCCTGAACCCCTCAGGCACTCAGTAGGCCTGCAGGGTTCTGACATGCTTTCAGCCAAGCCTGAAATATGGGGTGAAACCAGTGTTGTTAACTCCAATCTGAAGGGTACAAGGCACTTTGGCATTGAAAATGCAAAATAAATCCCCAGTGTTCTGTTGAAGTAACTACTTCTAGAGCCCAGCAGTTGTTTCAGGAGAGACTTCTGCTCTAAATTGTGGTCATCAGAAATAGTCATGTCTGTTTGGGGGAGAATATGTGCTCTCTGTGAAATGGAGGGAACCTTTGGACTCAGATGAACTCCCTGCCTGTGAGAGGGACCAAGCAAAAGCAGCTACTTGTGTGCTCACCATCACATGGTAGATATTAAGGATGGAAAAACCTGTTAGATCACTTAATCAATGTTTCTGTCTTTTGCCGGAGTGAAAGGTCTCTGTTCTGTGCCTAAGGGCTTTTTAGCTAGCCTAAGTCTTGGATAAATTTATGGAGAGAATTCTAGCCCCAGTGGGAAGATTCATATATAATCTGAATTGTGTCTGGAGTTGTCGTTTATTTAAACACTTTTCCTGGATGTCATTTTTCCCATTTCAGATGCAAAAAGTATCAGGTGAAAATTAGCAACATAACCTTTACCCAGACCTTCATGAAATGTTCTTGTTTTCCTCTTGCTTGCAGAACACTAATATTTCTCAAAAACACACAGCTCTCCTTTATTAGCTCTCCTATAATTAGATGCCTTTACATGATCCCAAGGTGACACATTTATGGATCATAATTCTGCTTATACCAACAATGATATCAACTGTTGGACTGGCAGCAAGCTTTCCTTAGTGACACACATCCCAAGGCAAGCAAAAGCTAAAATATTTCATTAACACAAAAAGCAAAGAAAACACTTTTTCCTTATCTTTATTAAGTCAATGAACTTCCATAAAGATGAAGGGCAAAGCTAAAGTTAAAACTGTGTTAAAGCAAACATTCAAGGAGAAAGAGATTTGGTACCTAGAGTGTTTAAATGACCGTTGTCCCACCCAGTATTTGTAACAAAGGTTCCCGTTAGCTCCTTAAGCAAAAGGCCCTTTATGCTGCTTATTGTTCAATCATCTTGTTAGGGAAGCATTAGTCCCACGTTTCACAAGTGCTGTGGTACGGTAATAACATTTGTATAATAGGAATAGTATCCCATCAAAAAAAGCTTTGAACTTCTCCATTCCTTCAGGACAAAATGAAGTAACAAATCTTGTTTCTATAGATTTGTGCCTCATGAGTTAGGCAAACTTCGACTTTTTTGCAGTTGCAAAATTTGTAAGAGGAGCCTTCCAAATATGTTCTCTTATGTCTAACAAAAGCCCTTCCCTCAGCCAGACCCTGGAGATGGTCTGTGTCCTCTACCTAGCAATCTGTTTTCACTTAACTATTTCTGAAATGTCCATTCTTCTATCAACTTTGGTTGAAGTCTGCTAACAGATTTAAAAGTTGCAAGGAACATGAACCTACATGCACAAAAAATTACCTCCTACATTGTGACTGTTACAGTCTCATTTCCTTAGGGAACCAGCTGATTAAACCAAAACAGAGAAAGCTCTTTGAGTTGTCAGGAGATACTGTGTAGCCCAGAAGACTAAACTTAGTAGCACTGCTTGGCGAATGAATGCTATCTCATACCAATTTAGTGGCTGGGTCAGGTCAATCTTTTTGTTTTGCTGAAGCATAGGCTGGGTTGTGAGGTATGCTTGGTTGTGTATGGGTAAGAGTTGTATGATTATTGCGGGAATACGACCGTCTCCTGTAACACAGAGTCATGGTAAAACGAGGTTCAAAGAGACCTTTGGAATCAGGCAGGCCATCTCTCCCACCTCAAGGTGGGCTGATATATGCTTATATCATTGTTTGTAACTGTTTGCCTTTCTTATTCTCAAATGACTCCATTATCTGCCTAAGCAAGCTATTTACAGAACTACCCTACTGTTACCTGAAGGTTTTGCTAATAATTCACAGAGTTTTGAAAGTCACAAGCTTTACCATCATTTATATACAAATGAGAGTCCATCAGTTTCTGTATAATGCAGGAAGATATAAAGTATTAATCTAGCAACTGTGTTTAGTCCACTAATACACACCTTCCTGGTAAGGGACATAAAGATTCCTTTTCTATAGTGAGGCCTGTGAAATACCCAATTTCTGTTCTATCAGAAGTGGGTAAAGAACAACATCCTTTCAGTTGTGGAAGAATCTAAAATCTCTGCCTGAAGTTTGAATCTTAGTTTGCAAAGTTGAAAAGATGGTGTTCTAGTGGGAGTACCTGGAAGCTGAATACTAACTGCAGGAACAGGAATGTTATATTCACAAATATTTGCTTCTATTCCTAACTACATAGAAAGATTTGTTTTCCATCCAGTCTGACTGATTTTTTTATAACTAGAAAACTAAAATGTTGTTAATGCTTTGCAATTGATTTGCATTTCAGCATCCAGCTGAGATTCAGGATATTTTGTATGTATTATCTTAGACTTGTGGCAGTCCTATGCAATGGTAAAAGGTGTTATCCACATCTTGCAGACAGAGGTACTGAATCCAAGAGGCTGTTGTCCAAAGCCAGCTACAGAACCTAGATGTCACGATTCTCTTCTTCATTTTTATTAACCACATAAATAGCCCCCTTTCTTTTTCCATGCCTTACCATACGAATATGCCCAAGATCAGCATTGTGCAGCTTGAGACTTATTCTGGTTCAGTTCTCGCGTTTTTGCTGAGGATGGAAATAGCAAAAATATACTTGTGAACAACAATCATGGTTCATCATCAGACAATTAAGGTCCATAAAGATTTGAGGAAGGAGAGGTGTTCTATTTGGTCTAAAGGGTTCTTCACATAGTTTTTTTTTTGTGTTATCTTATGTTCCTGGAAGACAAGCCAAGAAAGAGCCAAACTTTGAAGCAATGTCATTCTTACTTACCTAAAGTAGCATCCAGGAATGTTTAATTTCTTGCAGGAAGACTGTTGTAGCAGGTCTGCAGAGCGATGAACTGTGAAGTGGTATAGCACTTCAGTTGCCTCATGCCAAGCAGGCAGTTGCAGAATCCAGTTAGATTTTGGCTCTTTGATTTGAAACGTCTGTGTAGGCAAAGCTGGGCTTTAGGAACTGTGTCTAAAACATGGCACTAGTTCTGGAGACTTAGTGAGGGTTGAACTTCCTAAATGGCCAGCTGTATTACCACCAAAATGCAGCCTCTCTCATTCAGCGCTATTGTGATTGGCATGTAGGGATTCATCTATTTCTAGGGCCATCCTTCTCAATCATCCTCAGTATGAAATTATTCTTAGTAGAGAAATAAATTACAGGTGAACATTTGCATGCCTACGAAGCTAAAAGAACTTAATTAGCATTTCAGATTTAAGCACCCAGGCTAGGAATTGTTATAGTTTTGAGGTAGAGTTTATTTTATGTACCTTCCTTTATTTATTCATCCCGTCCATGTGTTCTGAGGATCTCTAATTGTGCTATCATGTATTCCTTTTTTGTATTTTTCATCACCAAGTGCACAGCATGGACCACACTTTGCAAATGTTTTAATGCATTTCCTTTCCTCAGGGAATGATTTTACAGGGGGGCTATGAACTTTGATTAATGGTTAGATCTCATTTTAGCTGCCACTACTGGATCAAAAATAACCATGCCATAAAGCCCTGAATTGCTACAAATTCACTTGCCAGCTCAAATTCCTGCAAAACTTTCAAGGGGGAAAATCAGTCCCATAGATCTTTTTTATGTCGCATCACATATTATCTGTCCTTTCCATCCTACATCTGTGCCAAAAAGCTTCCTAAACACTACAGTGTGTGCTCTGGCTAGTTCAGTGGGCATGGGCTTGTGTAGTCACACCTCATCCCGGTTAAATCTGCGTTGGTAGGTGGTGTGGTATTGCACTGATCTAGCATTCAGGATCACAATACCACAGCTTGAGGTCCAAAGGCTTTAGGGTAATGCTTACTAATTTGGAGTTCCAGTTTGAAACGGCTAAGGTACAGATCAGTTTGTTTCTTTGCAGAAGACTTATTCCTCCAGAGCACCTGCATGTTTAAACACAGGCTCCACTTATCTGCAGCTCACCTTGTACATGATTCTGAAGACAGAATTTACAGTGAACACCTGAGAAAAATCAGGTTTAAATGACTTAGCATTGTGCAGGAATTCTCTGTCAGGGGCAGGGACAGGATCCATTTTTTCAGGGCCCTGTTCATTAGCCTTGTGACAATCTTTTGTTTTCCTTCAGTTCACCGCCTCCTTTGAAATATATCATCTACCTCCTGCCATAATTGTTGCAAAGGATCTGGAGATCAGTCTTTTTTCCTGCATAGCCTTGATTCATTCTAGAGCAGATCTGTTCTTTGCACTGAAAAAGGCAGGGATCTTGTGGGAAAAATAATATTCTATCATGGAAAGGCTCTGTGAAAATGTGTGGGCCTAAAAGTGCAAATGAGTCACCCTAAAATCTCTCTGATTTGAGTGCTTGGCTATGCAATCTTAATACGCTCTTAAACTCTTTTTATGTGTAATTATGATTAATATGCCTACTAAGCTTTGCAGTGGGACCTAAGAGGATAATTCAGCTGGGTGCTTCTGGAAATGGGGCATAAGTCATCTGGGAACGGATCCATGCACCTCGGCATAACCTGGGGATGCTAAATGAACAGTCCTACCAGAGCTTACGGTAGGGAAGGGCTATGTGTGTGTGCATTTGCACACCCTGTTGTTCATGCTTAATTTGCCAGGTGTAAAAAAACCAAAACGCATATTGAAAAGTGAACAATCCATTCCATGGTGTCATAGTTACTCATGGGTTGTCAGCAGAAGGGAACCTTTAGGTTCACCACACGGAGAACCTGACCTGACAGTTAAAGTAACTGACAGCACTTGTAGGTTGTTATTATTTAGTTGGTCCTGCAGGAGAGGGGGACAGACATTTTGCCCCTGTGTTTCATAGGATGGGAGAGAAATTCTGAGACTCTGCACTCCTGATTCCAGTCCAGGCTCTTGTGGGGGAATAGACTCTGGTGGACCCAGGCTTTTCTGCCCATTTCTACTCTGAGGTGAATCTTCTATTCCCTCTTTTGTGTCCTACTGTGCATTCATCCCCTTCTGTTTCTCCTGGCAGTATCAACACTTCCATTCAGCTATCCGCTCTGTTGCTCTAACAAAACAAGTGGGCTAGTCATTGAGGTGTATCTACAAACTGCTTTAAAGATACCCACAGTAAGCAGAGACAATCATTTGTTGAAAATCTGGATCTACTCATTTTTTTAAATGGCACAATAAAGATCTCAATGGTTTGTTTCATAGATGAGATTGTTTTGCTTGCTCTGCAAAAACTCTCCTCAGCTATGACCTCAGACAAGAAAGCTGAAAGAGCAGCAAAATCTGTTATAAACATCTAGTACAAACTCTGCACAAATGTCTAAACCTTCTGGGCTACTCCCCATGCTGGAGATGCAAGTTCATAATGGCTCCAGCTCTCTGAATTTCCAGACCTGTTTCATATGACAGTAACCTGATTTACAAGGACAGAAGCACATCAGAAAAATTTCCTGCTAATCCTGACAGGAATATCCATTCTTGTTTTCAGTATCAGTGATTGCCTCTCCTCAGGGTTGGCAACTTGTAATCTTCCCTAAAGCTCACCCTGTGGAGCCAAAGAGTGTTTACTGCCTGCTGATGCATCTGTGAGTGCCCAGTAACTAGCCTATGTGCAGAAACTCATGCAATTGAAGACCTTTCCAAGTTGCCTGCCTACATCATGCCCTGGGAGCCTAACTGCTTGTTATTCAATAATCTTTTCCATATCTTTTCATGTATGGGGATCATCAAAGTTCTTACACTCAGGACTTACAGCTGCTCCTCTGGTGGATCTGCTGTGTTCCTGCACCACTTGGCTGACCATTCCTTACACAGATATGGAGCCTCCTTTGTTAAGAGGCGGCTGGCTAAGAAAGGGACTCTGGCATAACAAACCATTGCTAATGTTTCCTGCCTTGCATTATTAATCATAGTAACTTAGTTCTTGCTATCTAATGTATGGCTTAAACATACCTGGGAAAGCCCTTCTAAAACTTTGGACAGATGCCTCTGGAAAATCTCCACATCCCTTCCTGTCTGTAGTGTAAAACTTCCTGTTCCAGAGGAAAGCATAAGATCATATGCTAGAAGAGGAACTGAAAGCCAAAATACCTCAGTTCTGTTGCAAACTCTGCCATGGACTTATCATGGAGAGATCACTTTGCTTCCCTGATGCTCAGTTTCCCTTTTTCTTTTGTCTGTTTGGATCACCATCTCTTTGATAGGTGTAGTCCCTTATTATACATGTTACCTAGCTTGTGCCTCTGCCACAGTGCAATTAAATAATGCTTTTTTAGCATCTTTGCAAATGAGCCTAAGCCCTTAAGTGCTTCATGGCACTCTGTTAGTGATAAATGTATACTGGTTGCAGAAAAACAAAGCTTATTTCATCAGTTCAGAGGCTAGCCAGAAGTATCGCTGCCTTCCTATTYGTCCATCATTCTTACATACATAGCTGCAAATGATGCAAAGCATTCCTGCCACTGCTGTATCCCTCTGCAGTAATAAACACGTGCCTTGGGAGAATACTTCTGGTCACTGTTTGCAATTGGAGGCCAGCTCACTGTAAGGTCATTTAATTAAAGAGAGGGGTTCTGATACTGGTTTCCTACCTTGGTGCCTCATAAAATGGGACAAGTGAGTATGGTAGCTTCTAGGCCAAATCTAGGGCTGCTGGAAATGAGTGCAATTCTGTTTAGATGAAAGGAGTCATAGTTATTGTTACCATTTCTGAAATATCATCTGAATGCTTAATTAAATAAGCAAAGTTCATTATTACAGTGCAGAAGGAAGAAATCTGGAAGTGCAATAGGCTCATAGTTATTAACCTGTTAATGGCCTTTAAAAATAAAATTACCATGTTATTAATTACATATGTTACCTCAAGGGTACTGTGTGTTTTGATGCAGGTGCACTTCAGAGCAAGAGTTGTGCCCTGTGCAATAACCTTAATAATAACGTCACTTAGCACTGGAAAATAACAAGGCGGTGGCATTTGCTAGAGTACAAGAGTGTAGAAAACTGGTACAAAGTGTGAAAATGTAAATCAGGTGTCTGCCAAGCCAGGACATGTGTGAAACAAATGTTACTGCAATGGTGCTGACAGGTGTTAGTAGCAGTATCAGCCAGCATTTGAATTTTCTGCTAATGTTTTTTAGATATATCTTTCCATTAAGTGAATCACAGCTTTTATATTTTTCCATGTGGAAAGCTTCTGACCTTTCATTTTGTTGTATAATAACAGATCAGGTACTGTAAAGTTGTGACTGGTTCTGACCCAGTCCAGACCCTGCASACCCTGGAAAGGGGGTCCTGCCTTCCTTCCTGCCTCCAGCTCCCCATGCAAACTTTGCAGCATGGGCAGCAGTGGATCATTCCCTCCACTGCAGTGGGACCTAGCCAACTGAGAGTGACTGCATGTTTAGACAGATATGTAGGGAGTCCACCTGCCCTCACTAGGACAGACCAAAAGGGGAGATCATTGTGAAGGTGATTGAACACTGAAATGAAGTACAAGTCCTATTAGATCTACATCTCTTGTGTTGACTCTCTTGACATGCAGAGCTTCTACATGGAGAAGCAAAAAGCCATGTGGTGAGGCAGATGGAAATGTAGAAACCTCTGAAATTTTGGGGAAGGGATGGGAAAAGAAAAGGCATAGAGACATTTACAGTCTCAGTTGTGGCACAGCCCATTTGTTTAGAGCAATGCAGAAGGAGTTCTGGAAGCTAGGGTGGGAGTAGGACTTGAGGACAAGCTGATGGAGGGTTTTGAAGGTGACCTGGTGGTTTCCTTGGAGGTGAAGCACTGGCTCCCTGCTTCTTGCATGTGAGCAGGAATGTGTCCTCAAAGGACACCTGTATGCGCAAACACAAGACTTAATGTCTCTGAGCATTCTGCCGTGTCATCCGACTCAGTGTGAAAGAATGAAAAAAGCATCTACATTCTGGGATTCAACCTTCACCATGTTAAGTGTGACCAGTGCTCTCTGTCCTAGACAGCTGTCCTTACATTTGTACGTGTGTTAAAACACACACTGGCCAGACAAGTTGATTTGTTGAGGCTTACTGCATTTCCTCACAAACCTTGTCACTGTGTGTGATTAAAAACTTGTAAAGAAGAGAGCAGATACTCATCTACACATGGAGATTGCTGAAGTGTGGACAGAATGGTAAATGAGTGGCATTTTAAGCAACAGTAAATCCATATTGCTAGCCTACTGTCAAACAGACACCTATCTGAAAACTTGCATCCATTCTGGTATAAATATCCCTGGAGAGGACCCATGCTGAAGAGTGCAGCAGTGTTTCCAAGAATGGGTGAGCATCTGGAGCAAATCCTTTCTTGTCTCCTATGCAGTCTGACTATGAGTTACCCGTGTGGAAGTGAGAGCAGGGTTTAGGCTGTACAGTCCCTAGGAATGATGCATCTGCAAATGGATCTCCTAATTCACCTTTCTCTCTGTGACTCTCACTTTCTGTTCAGCAACTTGGTAGCCAGTGGTAGTAGACTGTAGGTGTGATGGGAGTCTTGCAGGAGGTACCAGATATCTGTAGTGCAAATGTTGGAGCAGCTGCCTGAAATATGTACATTTACCGTAAAAGCTGAGCTGAAAATCTGTCCCACTGGTTAAGCAAATAAGGAGATGATTAGCATCCAGTCACTGACAAGTATCTTCATAGTGACTGCAGCAGGTTAGATCGGATAATTTTAGCAGAAAGGTAACAAATCCTGCTCTTTTGCTTTGTTCCATTATGTTGGCAACTGGAGCAGGATTTTGCAACCAGTTCAATTGTATCTACACAAAACAAAGGCGTGCTATACCTGCACTACAAAATCTAGAGATTTTTCTTCCTTAATGAGCAGCTGTATGTTTCACTCCCAATGGCCTGACAAAACAGTGCTAGTTGTGGTTTGTGGTGTTCTGAATATTGGACTAGAGATTTTAGTTATAATATATTGGCACTGCAATGCAGGACTTGGAAGTCACTCCTTTGTCTCCGAACATATCTGTTGTAGTCAAGGGTGACAACACAAATTTTTGGAAAAATGCTTCTCTAGGCTTTTTTCTTTTCATGTGAAACTCTTTTTTTGCATTTGGCAGTGATCAGAATGATACTGGACAGGTGTTAACCTGTCCTGTAGGGTTTACTTGGTGAGGAAAAGATTGTACAGTAAAATGCAGGGTCAGTATGCAGTCAAAACTCCAAGACAAACAGGTTTGTACAGTGGCACTGGAAAGGACTGAGCGGCCATCTAACTGAGCAACTGCACATGCATGCACAGTGTGATTCTGCAGATCAGTAGAGTGATTGTTGTATGTGTAAGCAAGGGAACATCATAATAGTTATAAACCTCATTAGCAAAACGATTCCATGAATGATTTGTGGGGGTCTTTGGTGTCCATGCGTTCAGAAGGCTGTAGGACAATGGGAATATATTTAGAAAGAAAGTGATTTGAGAGCCAGGAAGATCTTTCTGATAATAGATTTAAGACTTATTCATTCAGTCTTGGTTAACAGATGACTTGTTCTCTACTTAAAAATATGTAATTGGGGAAAATATTTCTAGTAGCTCTCAGTTTAGCAGAAGGTGACATGTAGGTTGAAAGCTAAAGCTAGACAAATTCAAATGAGGACTGTATCACAGGATTTTAGATATGAAAGTTAGTTAGAGCAATTTCCCTTGCATATGATAGCCTTCAGGGATCTGGAATTCCAAACTAGATATCCCAAATACCTGTTCTAACTTGTGTGCAGTTAGATATTTAGATGGAGAAATGACTGGAGACTATTACTGCAGGATGCCAGACTTGATGATTGTAATAATCCTTTCTGGTCTTAAATCCAAGGGATATGTAATCTGTTTCTTTGRTTTTTCCTGTGTTCTTGGGGCCTTATCCTGCACATATTGTCTTTCATTGAGGATTGTTTGTCTAGGGCATCAGATCAACTTCTTTCTGAAGCCTTTGTACAGAGGAGAACAAAAAATCATGACTTTTTTTTTTCTTTAAAAAAGATGTTCAACACATCTGTCTATAGTGTTTCAAGAACAGTTTGTCAGATATGGCAGCCTTCTTTTTAGTTAGTTTGTACACAGTTAAAGTTAATATTTTTCATAATTAAAGTTAATAATATTCTTCAAAGACCAATATTTATTTCAAGAAGACGCATCCTTTAGGCTGGATGTTTTCTTCGCACTGAGTATTGAGCTCTCAGCAACACTGGTAAGGATTGTGGAAAAGAAGAAAAGCTGCAGAAGACAGTTTGTTAATGTGACAATTGATAATTTGATATATGTGGGTGGGAGTTATTTTATTAGAGCAAATATTTTTTAATAATCTGCTGTCAGCTGTCCAAAGCTTTTCCTGAAGGCTGTATTAGCTATAGGAGCTCAGGGCTTGTAATATTGCTTATAATGCTGAGAAATGATCACTTCAGTTCATAACGAACAAAAAACTTTCTCCTCAGATAACCATGTAATTTAATGCCAAATCCCCTCCATATTTGCATGAAATCAATACAGTGTCATTTGCTGCATCGCATGTTGTTTGATGGAGGGGTTTTTTGGGACTTTTTTTTCCAACAAAATCCTTAAAAGGGGGTTCTGTTTGCTGAATACAGTTTTCTTATTTTCAAAAATCACTTTTATTTTATATCCTTATCCTGACAGCCCACTAATAACTAATGAAACCAGTGAAAGATATAAACTCAGTACTTCCCCAATGAAGGCAATGACAGAGCTATAAATTTCTTTCCTGGAAACCAGTTAAGTGGTTTTAGTTAAATCTCTGAAACTGTTGATAGAGCCAGTGAGAAAAATAGCATGTTTTTATGCAGTTCAGTGCCTAAAGAAAGAAAAGAAAAGAAAGAAGAAGAAAGAAAGCTGCTAAAGTCCAGGCTTCACAGGCCCTTTGTCCCCAGAAACTCAGGAACGTGCTGGACTTTAAAAAAAAGAAAAAAAAAAAAGAAAAAAAAAGGCACACTCCATGGAAAATGTCCTGCTTCCATCTTTTGGTTCCAATTCAAGCATATGTATGTATTTATGTGTGTGTATATATACATAATTTCAGAAATTCAAAACTTGCTGTGGGACAGAATTCTAGTATCCCAATGTTCCCATTTCCCCAGCAAATTCTGCCTGAACTGCCAAGTCAAATTGAAACCAAAACCAATATCTAAGAAGAGAGAAAACTGTAATAAAGCGTTTCAGGTTCGTATTTATCCCTAATGAAACTTCACTAACATATATGTTCTAGAATGAAATGTGGTTTGTTGAAGAATAGAAAACACCTCAGGCATCCTTTGGTGGCACTGCTTCTTGTTTTCAGGAGATGGACTGTGCTGAATGTTCACCATCTCTGTCCAACTTACTTCTGTGTCACTGCTTTAGTTCTGACATCTCAAGAGAAAATAAGGAGAGTATATAATATCAGGAAAGGGTGGCTGCCAAGAGTTATTTAGGCTTAAAGAATAAAAGATACTTGAAACAATTTCCAGGTGGTTCAGCCAAATATCCTCCTTACAAAGCTAGAACAGTGGCCTGCCCCCTACATACACACTCCCCATGTAGGTGATGCATTATTTTAGCCAGGTGGTATCATAAAATGCTCATGCATAGGTAATAAATTGACATCTGTGGAAGCACCAAGTGAAGCACACATGAGGGTGGGAATTTTAGTTTTGCAAATGTTCCTTTTTCTTTTCTTTCTAAAAAAAATGTAGCTGCTTTCCTAACTAGAAAAGAGGCCCTATGTGCTGACAAACATCCAGGAATCTGAGGAAAAGCTGCTTGCAGGTCAGATTATGGGTCCTGTCTAAAGTCAGGCTGAAGTGATTGGTAAAGGATTCTTCCTTAGGAGCTCTTCTATTACTTCTTCCCACCCGCCACAGTGTCAACTTGGGGCCAGTCAGAGCTTGGTGTGACCTTTGAAATGTAATTGACCTATTATTAAAAGCTCTTAAAACTGGAGATTCGATACTAAACTGGATCTTTTGTGCCACAAATGGTGACACTGAATATCAAAATAGAGTCTGGGAAACTTGTTTAGCCTTGCCAAGAACTTGTAATTCACTGAGAGGTGAACTAGCTCTGAAAATTTTCTGCTGTGATGATTAAATATAATGCTACCTAGTGCCACAAGCCAGTGGCTATTGCTAGCTGGTGTAAATGCAGAGACCTTAGACTAATCAGTATTTCTGAAAAGGAAAGGAAATTTAAAATCAAGAAGACGATATGCAGGTTTGTGGAACTAGTGCTGGTATAAAATTGGATCTATTACAGTTGCCAAATGTCTAAAACCAAGTAAATAAGCTAGAGCCAGAGGGAACAGTACTGAGGCAGAAGCTCCTGGAGTTTGTCTCAGGGTAACTACTGGCCTTCCTCTCTCATAGAAATGCTTTTCTGAAAAAGGTGTTAGCTACATGTGCCAAGTTGTCATGTTACCTGATTTCCTTAACCAAATATTGGTAGCTCATAGAAACTGGAGATCATTGGTTCTAAACTGACGCAGAACAAGATGCGTTCGTCCTCAGTACCCTCCCAGACTAAGCAGACTGTGGCTGTTGTTTGCCCAAAGCAGAGATGAGTGTATAAGGTTCATTTCCTAACACTTCCTGAATGAGCTTAGACAACTGAATCCATTAGTGCCTTTTTCATGATCTGAACACTGGAATACTTTCTGTCTTCTGTTCTTACAAAATCTCCTCTGTTTTAGGAGGGCTGGTTTCTGGAGAGGATTCCAGGCAGCTCCTAGCACACTGGATACTGAAATTGTGTGGGGTCTACAGAAGCTGATAGAGGTCAGAGAATATTAACTTTATTAACTACTATGTTCTCCACTTCTCAGAGAGCCCTTTAAAGACCCATCAGGATTACACAGAATCATAGAAGAGCAGATCTGAAAGGGACCTCAGGAGACCATTTGTCCATTGGCCTTCCCTGAGGAGGGATCAGCTTTTTCTTTGGAGAACCAGACAGATATTTGTTTAACCTGTTCTGACAGCCCTCTAAGGATGGACGTTTCCAGATGATCCCTCGAAGTGTTTCCCTATCATGTAAAAGATATCTAAAGGCCTGGACCTTTCTTGGTGAGACTTAATCTTATTCCTATTTGTGCTGTGGATGTGGGGAATAGTTCACCCCCTTCCTCTTTTCAGCAGCCTTTTAGGTATTTGGAAACTGCTCTCACAACACCCTTTAAAGGTTTGATTTTAAGATACACAAATCTCTGTTTGTCAGCCCTTCCCTGTAGTGCTTTTTGCTCTCTCCAGCCATACTTGTCACCTTCCTCTGGTCTCTCCCTAGCTGGCCCACATTTTCCTTGATGCATAGCACCCAAAACCAAGTAGGAGATTCCAGATGAGGCCCTGTTGGCATGACAGGGACAGAGGATTTATTCCACGCATCCTATACATTGTTCTCATCTGTGTGCATCCTCGTAGGGTACATCTCCTTGTCTTACCCATGCAAGTCTGAGGTACATAGCCCATCCTCTCACTGATGAGATCAAGTCCTTTATGATTCTCCTCTGGAGCAGTTGCTGACAATTAACCTCCCTTTCCTTTTAGAGTGGGACCTTTCAGTAGGGTCAGTGTCATTTTCATCTCTGGGATCTTGCTCTGTGGAAGGCAGGTTGTGCAGCTGTGTAACTCACAGCTGTTAGCTGAGCTACTGTCTTTTGGGTGTTGGGTTATTACTTACTGAGGTTGTTACCTGTCTTCCTGCTTGTTACAGCTCCCCTATTCAACTGAGCAAAAACACTCCCTCATCCCAGTAGGTGGGTATAGCTGTAATAGACAGGTCACATATTCATAACCCCAAAACTGCTACTTTACTCTATTTCATTATTTACTGCAGGAGGCTGCAGCCTCGCCATGTTCCCCTAAATCACCAAAAACATAAGTCAAAGCTGACTGACACTTCCGGTATCCTTGCAGCTCATGTTAAATGGCAGTTACATTACCTCAAATGAGAGTCCACAGAATAAAGGGAGGCTTCATGAGCTGTAGTCAGAGGAGCTGCCCCAATTTTTGCCAAGTGAGAATATAGTCCATTGTATGGGAATCTGTTGTTGATGTACATTAAGGTCTGGGTCTTGCAAACACGTACACGTGCATAATTTTATTTGCTGGTTGGTGCTATGGCTTAGTGGTTGTCTCTCCCCTTATTCTGACTGAATTCCTCCCTGTCACCACTTTGCAGAGAATGAGATGTGCTTGAGTGCAATATGTTAAGAATTTGGATCTAGTGCTGAGGTGATGAAAGGGCCAAAAAGAGAGATAGCTCCAAACGTAATTTGAGCTGCTCTTTATTATTTTTTATTTGTATATCCTGTAGGGATTTTTTAAATCTGTTTGTTTATTATAATAAATGCAGAGCCATTCCTTCAATCTGTTTTTTAAATCCTCAATGTCTCAGGTATTCTGTTCAGCTAAATTCATCACCTTTTTACTTAATTCCAAGAAGCAGAAAAATTGTAAAAAGTATTGCTGAATAAAGAGCTGTAAAAGTCTGTTTTGGAAGGGGCATCCAAGCTCTATTTCCCCCCAAATTTTAGAACATAGCCAAGTCACCTAGAAATTCCCATGCCTGTTTTTAAGTCTCTTGTGTGGCCTGATGGAGACACACACACACACACACACACACAGACCTATGCGCATTTTC
The DNA here is from genome assembly GCF_003343035.1 of Apteryx rowi. NCBI lineage: Eukaryota > Metazoa > Chordata > Aves > Apterygiformes > Apterygidae > Apteryx > Apteryx rowi. The sequence continues at coordinate 732,829 of NW_020449886.1, forward strand.
AGTTGTCACAACTTTTGTGCATGGGCACCAAATATTAGCATCTCGAGAGGCAGTTTACATTGGGAGTAAGTAAAAAAAGGTTACTCATAGTGTTGAAATAGGTCTGATTATGGTGTAGCATGAACCAGATTTTTCTTCTCATGGCAAGATCTTCAAGCTTCAGATCTGGAAAGCGTTAGGGGCCTGATCCAGCCTTTCCAGTCCTTCTGAAAGCTGGAGTAGGCCTTCAGTGCACACATGTTGGCCTGCTACTTGCTAAGTCCTTGCTTCCTTGGCTCCTCCATTTTCTGGCACCTCCTGCAATAGATAGATACAAAAAAATGCCTTGGCTTCTAGTTGCAATTTCACATATGGTAAAGTGAGCTCAGCACTTAGTTATGTTTTTTTTTCCTCAGTCCTCCCTCCTGGTGACAATTCCAAGAGCACATTTGGAAAACGGAGGTAGAAAATAGGAAAAATTGCAGCAAACACTAGAGACCTGAAAGTTTGGAGGTCTTGATGCAAGCATAATATGCCAGATAGAAAAACCTCTTCAAACCATCTCTACAAACTCACAGAAGAAAATATAATGCGTGGGTTTCATGTGTAAAAGATGAAGAATCTGGAATGTTAATGCTCTAACGATTAGAGCTTTTGCTATTTTCATGTAACAGATCCAAAGTGTTTGGGGAACCTTTCTAACAAGGTTAGTCCTGTCATTAAAAGTTATCATGCTTTTAGAATACGTTACATAGCACTTTACTGATACTAGACTTCATTTGAACTCAGGCTCTGCCAAAACCAGCAATGATTTAGCTTTGAGAGGTTTTAGATTTCCTTTCCTTACTGCAAGCCAAAGTCTAGACCAGATCCCAATCTCCCAGAATAAATGCAAATCAAGGTCCATGCTAGGGTCAGTTTATGTCCAAAACTTTTCTCTCCAAGTCCTGTCTATCASAGCAAGAAATACTGTGCTAGAGGCTGCCACTCTAGTTTTCCACTGCAGCAGGTGAGGGTGGYGTTGCCTGAATGCCTGAGGAGGCCTGAGGCTTAGAGCAGGGCTCAGGGAAACCTGTGGAGTCTCCAGTGAAATTGTTCTTTTCCTTTTAGAGAAAAAATGTGAGCTGGGTGTTGCTCACCAGCAAATTGTTTCTAGGGTCTTGAATTTTGCTTTCTTCTTTTAGACAGGTCCCAATTCTGAAAGCAAAATTAAGGGATTTTAATTTGAAGCCCACAGAATAATGATTTTTTAGTTCTTCTAGATACCTCAGAGTTAAGTGCATGACTGCACGACTACCTACTGATGGATGGTAGGCTGTGTGAGGAAATCTGTAAGTTTAACTCCTTTTCTGTTTTAAGCAGCTATTAATAGTTTCAAAGGTGGCTTTACTTTTTTTAGGTTTTGAAAAGATTCTTCAATATGTCAATGAAAAATACCCTGAATCTAGGATCAAAGTATCTGAACATGCAAAGAGGGGATGATTTCCAAGATGGATTTATAAGTCTTTCAGGGAAGCATATCTAGTAATTCAAACTATTGAATTCTGTTGCATATATTCCTCATGATTCAATGACTGATATGTAGTGCAGCAAAAAACTTTATGCAGCAAGCTCATGCAATCAAGAGGAATGTTGTATGCTCTTAGCTTTAAGATTAGTAGAGTCCTGGGGGACCATACAGTACTATTTGTGCTGGCCTGATACAGAGACAGTAGCACTAATAAGAAGGATTAAAATCTATTAGTTAGCCAACACTTGTTGGAAACACAGAAATTGAGTGAAGGACTAATAGAGCCAATAGGACAGGTGACATCTGTCATACTGGCACAGTCAGTGCTGTACCTGAAAAGGACATTGCCATGCAAAAGTAGGCATTGCTGAGGCAGGTTGAAGAATTTTAAGTTGAATTATACAGTGCTAACATTTTTGAGAGGGTATTCCAACTTTTTGCATCAATGGCAACTTTATGTATCACTTTAAGCTCATTTTTAATGAACTGGAACTTTTCATTTGATCCTGAATATTTGGTGTCATTTTTTTTTCTCCTCTTGATAGAGCACTGCTAAATGTCTTCACCATACAGACACACACACACACACACACACACACACATGAATTTTCAGTTCAGCCACTAAATTTAAAAAAAAAATCGTTCGTCTGTAGTCATGACCTTTATGCCTAAATGTTTATCTCTTTACAAGCACTCTTCCTAAAGTCAATAAGACTGTGTCTTTTTAAGTAACAGAAAAAATAGAACTGCTTCTGAGAGTTAGGCACTGAATTTATAAGGACACGTCAGTCTACAGTAACTGCTGTGAGCCCAAGTCCACCATCAATTCCGCTCTGAGGGCTACTAACAGAAAGGAACTTGCTTGTTATGACCGTGTGCAGGTAGGATCACCAGCTCACTTTGCACAGGCTTAGCATAAGGTGCCTTCACTGAGTGATTATTTCAGCTTCGTATAGAAGTACCACCAACCCATAGCATCTGTCAGGACATATCTTTGACAAAGCTCTTAGCAGCCATCTCTCTGCCTTTAAAGATCTATTTCTTTTTGTGCTTGTCATATGAAACTGTTGCATGGTGGTGCAGTGCACAGAAAAGCAGGGTGTTGAAAGGATAGAAACTATTTAAAATTTTGCTGGTGAAGCTCTGTCAAAATATGTTGTTCTTGTTTGGTGGTTTTATTCCTTTCACAGCATGAGCCATATCATACCCAAAGGCTCAGTTTGCTGGGCAACGGRTATTTTTGGCTGCTATGGTCGTTGATGTTCAGCCTTTCTGAAAAACAGGTTTATATATGTGACTGTTTCTCTGAAAATTGATAAGAATTTGAGAGAATTTTCTCCTTGTAATGACAATATCAGTAGAGTAGATTATTTATGTGTTAGCCAGTACCTTTCCTTAAAGAGGGGATCAGTTACCTGTTCAGTCCCAGCCTAAAATATCTTATCATTCTAGTGGAACAGCTTTGGGGACTGTTCATCACCTCTTTCCCACAGCTTAAACCAGCTTCCACATTTACCAAAAGAACTTCTGTCTTATTCTCTAGCCCTGCTCCCCACCTTGGAAGGCTTATGCTAGTTCTTTAGTGCGGTTCCAGCCTTAAAATCTGGCATTGGTGGAACAGAAGAGACTTCGGAGAAACTGATGTATTCTTTTTTCTTTATGGTGCAAAAAAATGGCTTTTTAAGAGTGTTATAATATTGTTAGGAAAGATAGATCTGAATGGCAAAAGCCTTACCAGGTGGAAAGGATTTATTCCAGAATTGGTMTATCACCTTTTTCAGATGTACTTGTTGACTACCAGGCATTTAATACTCTAATTGAAAAACTTCTTTGGGCTCACTGTTGCTTTCCTTACATAAGCGCTGTTGTTGCTTTATATCACAAGATCATATTACTGCAACTGAATGTAACAAAATTAGCATCAAGATACAATTTAGAGGAATAAAAGAACTTTTCAGATGACAAACATCAAAGAGCYGACAAATACTCCCTAACAAATGTCTCTGCTGTGAAGCTTTGTTTACATGTTTCATTTAATGGGCAAATGATTAACCATGGCTCTGTATCAGAAACGTCTTTTAGTTTGGCCTGCTCCTACTGGTTTTCTAGTAATTTAGGAAAGCGCTCCCAGCCGTTCTGCAAGGCTGACAGAAGAGTAGACCCACGAGATTTCAGAGATAGAAGCAAGTTCCTGTTAGCAGTAAATAAGAAATGCATTCTAATRTCTTCACATTAGGTTCTGTTTAGTGTGCAAGATATATCCCGCTGTGGGCTGCATGGGGGATGTACTCCTGCTGTGCATCTCCCCAGGGACACCAAGCTCTTCCAAGGTCAGGCAGTGCTTTCGGTCTTGTTCTATAGAGTGTTTTCCTCGCTGATGTGCAGCATCGGCTCGCTGTTCAGAGCTGGGCTTTGCATGCGCCCAAGGGAAATGCTCTGCTTCTGCCATATGGAGTGAATGGGCTCTAGCAGGATGCTGCTTTGTCACACCCTGGGTTATTAGCATACTCTAGACTCAGCTGTGAGACCATTATTGGTGGTGCCCTACTCATGAACACAAGGATCCAACAGCCATGAATACCGCCTGGACAATTAACTGGAAGAAGTGGGTGCCCAGCTCCCGGTGAGATGTGAGACAGATGATTGTTATGTGCACACACAGACACTCTCGTTGGGGAGGAAAGGGACTGGACGTCTGTGTAGCCGTGACAGGCCCCTACTGCAGCACGTGCACCATAGCAGCTAGGCCTAGTGGTGGCAGGGGTCTACCTCCATCCAGCAGACTGCTTCCCCAGTAAAGCTACATTGGTTGATGCAGCTGTGGTGTGGATGGGGGCACAAAAGAGRTGTGCTGTGACACTGTAATGTATCCACCAAATGTCCTACGATATGTGCCCCACGTGAAAGGTGCTGAGAGAGAATGACAGACTTCTCAAATCTTCTCTAGTAGGTCTGCCCCTGAGATGGAACTGTAGCCAGATATCACATGAGCATATGGCATTGCTCAGTGGCAGCACTGCTTGAAGAGAACTGTATGAAATATAAGTCATAAGCAGGACAAAGCTAGAAGAACCAGAGCTTTTTGTGACATGTTTGTCAAACTACCAAACTGCACCCATCCCCTAGCTGCAGTGGATTTTTGCGTGGGATGAAATTAACCTCTAGCCTCTAACCCTAAGCTTTTTGATCCATAAAATCATTTATTCTGAAACCAATACCTACATTTCCTGGAGCCCTTTCACAGTGACAACTGGGGATTTCTTGAAACTGAATCTCATCAACCTTAGCATTTGCTTTTGCTGGAATAGTAWTGCATAGATTGCATTCTGGGACCATGACATCTTCCTTGCTAATGCAAATTTTAAATCAGTTTGATTCTTTTTGAACCAATAGTTTTAGCTGCGTSTATAAATCCCAGTTCTCAGTACAACATTGGCATAAGCAGTATGGTTTGTATTAACTTTCATGAGAAGGATGGGCTAAAGTCCAATGATAATGGGACTTTAACATGACTTTTGCATGCAATTGTTTTAAAATACTGGAACTGCTGTTCTTGAAGCTTAAGATACCTGGAACTGCCTGTGATTCCTTTAATGCTAAGTTTGTCATTTACTTCTGCAGCAGCACAATGAACGCTGTTTGTTGTCTCTCCTATCTAACAAATGTTGGTTGTTTTAAACAGGCAGCATTAACATGTGAGAATTGTTAAAGTATTAGCAATTATTGTTGATTCAGTTGGAAAAACAAAATTTTGCCCTTGCAAATTGTTCTTTGAAATTAATGATATAATGGTAAATTGCTGGGATTTAATGGAGTAGGTAAAAGAAATGCTGGTACTGAAATAGCTAGTGTTGAATGCATTTTATTGTGGCCAAAGTGATTTGGTATCAAGCACTATATATTTTCCTGGTAGGAGAGCTGTTGGTATGTTCGGTGACTCAGAAACCCCTACTGAAACCAACAGGAAGTTGTTAAGGTGCAAGACATGCTGAACAGGTCACCCAATAAGTTGCTGTTCCTAACAGGAACTTGATGATGGAAGTTAATGTTTTTTTGAGTGGGCTTACACAACATATCTGAATTTCTGTAGTGTGCCATGGTAGAACTTTGAAATGAGTGCTGAGAATCTACATAATTAAACTGCTTAGAGCTGTGAAACCCCTATCTGAAAGTAGGGCATGTACTTATTGTAAAGGAGGATTTGTAAAGTGCCTGAAATAGAATCTAGCTACAAATTGTCAGTAGATTTTTTTCACTCTTATGTGAAGTGGTTTTATATTTTGGAAATTTTCAAAGTTTTGGGTTGATAGTAGTTTCATTTTAAAGATTATGAGTCTGTCCTCCTTTTGATGCAGCCTCATTATTCACATTTATGCAGTGGAAGTTAAAAATACGCTTCAGCAAATAGATCTGCATTTGCTCCTCGTGCTTCTAGTATGCAGTAAATTTTTGGTACAACTACACAATAAAGTGTTAGTTAAAAATGGGATATATAAAAAAGTATATAGAGCTTGGCCATGAATAAGCTTAGCAAATAGAGGAGAGAAGGAGGATTCCCCCTCCAATACCCCCATTCATACAGAATTTATTCAGGTTTTTATACAGGGAGAGGAAAGTGAATCATCAGTACCCATACAGTTATGTTTTAATGCCTTAGGAACCTGATTTCACCGCCTTTACTTGCCACCAAGTAATACAATCTAGGCTTTCAGTAAGTCAACTCATAGACTAGGACACAATCTGAGACATTCACGCGTTATTCTGAATCTGGCCCTTAAATGTTTAATATAGGGTTTAAATAAAAGGTAACATATACGTACTGAGGCTGTTTTGTTTTTCTTGAGTCGCAAAATTGGAATAACAGGACTTTTTGTCATCATCCACTGAGCTGCTCATTTGCATTTGCGCTGTTCATATGGAATTCATTTGCATGCCATTGACATTTGGGGGAGAGTGCTGGAAAGTGTCTGGGAGTATCTGCACTCAATGCAGAACAGATCTCTGGCTGCAATCGGATGGAAACAAAATTAGCTTGGCCTGTGGGAAAAAGTGACAAATTAAACTTGGCTTGATGAAAATGTCTCTCAGTTGTAAATTTTTGTTTGGAAAGATGCAGCAGTACCTTGTAGGTAAGGCATATACGTTTGGTATTGGAAGAAAGGAGAATTTCATTGCAAATCACCTTCTGGGCTGAGTAGCTACTTGCTATCTTTGAGAAGTTCTTGGGGATTCACTTTTTCCATCATCAAGATATTTTCCTGGTTTACTGAAAGGCTCTGGAGAGGCCGGAGTTCTGTTCCCTGCTGTACTGACCTGGTTTGTGATCTTATGAGAAAGAGACCTTTTCATAGGTAGCCTGGGAAAGCTTTCTGGAGTTCTGAAACACCCCAGCTGCATACTTGTCAGCAAAATGTACCTTTTGGTTTAGTAACTACAGAAGCCAAAAAGCTTGTCCAGTGTTTACCAGGACCAAACAGTCTGGTTGAATGAGTATTCAATGTAGTGAACTGTGAGTGAAGCAAATGTGTGTGGACACTCTCAAAGCTGTTCTATTGCTTGGGGTGAATGTTAATGACACTTCTGTCATTTCTGTATTTCATGATGAATTCGTTCAGACACTAGGTCACTGGAAAAAGTACTCTCTGAAAAATATCCACATGTTGCTGCCGACTCAAAATCTGGTAATAGCAGCCTGCTTACAAAAAAAAAAAGTTCTTAGGAACTTTGTGATCTTAAAAATCAAATGTTGCCAGAAAATGCCCAGGGTTCTGACTGTAAGCATGTGGTCATTTCAGCCTTTCCGGGACACTTGGCTTCCCTATGGCTCAGTTAAAGACTGGGAGATGGGGTGTCCATGGGTAAAAGAGGAGGCCTCTGTTGCCATATAGTTTGTGCGGCTGTGATATGAGCATTCTGTGCAAGGAGTAGACTATTCTGGATTTGATGAACCCTTCTGTGTGTTTTTGGACATCTTTTACTTGCTTGCTCTGTGCCTCAGGTACGTCTGAACAGCAGGCTAATCATYTTCCTAGTGCTGTTGTTTTCATTGTTCTATCAGGATCATAAATTCTTTCAGGTAAAGCTGCCTCCTTCCTACTCAGTATAGGTATAGCAACTGGCACAGTAGGTCCCCACAGGGGCTACTGTAATGCAGCTCACACCTATTAATGTAGAATTCCCATTCAAGTGAGCAGGAATTGAGCCTAAGTAAAAACAGAGGAGAAGTAGCTTGACTGGGTGAGGTGGAGTGTATCCTGCCTCCTGCTAGTGTCGCTGAGCAGTGTGTCTGCAGCGTGAGGCATGGCTGCACATTGTGTAAGCCTTCAGGGTTTTTTCATTGTGAATAGGTTTGAGATTCAGGATGAGCTCCAAATTCCACATTTATTTCAGGTACTTGGAATGTTTTATTTATGTTGCATGTACTAGCTGTACAATGAGGTGTAAAGTAAGTTCAGTTTGGGGATGGGGGAAGAGAAAGAAATACACACACCGAAAAATTCCTCCCTGTTTCTACAAAGATGCTGGCCATACGACCAGTTGCTGGCATCTCCTATGCAGGGAATATTTGCCTGTCTGTTTATATAGGAGCAAAAGCCCCTACTGAGATGCTTTCTGATGAGAAATACTTAACAATATGCTTAAGCAAGGAACTGTTAAATCCATCACAAAGCAGTGGCTTGTCACTTTCTCCTTGCAATCTGTTTTTATGATATATATGCATGTGTTTTGTATGCAGGAGTACGTAAGTCTACCCTCTGTTTTAAGCCTGTGAGCAGTTCACACTAGCTTACAATTCAATTCAAACCCAAATGCTTAGGTAGCACCAAGCTGAGGGTTAATTTGCAGCACATGCTGCAAATAGCTGAAAATAGCATTAGTTTCCACTTTCTCCTTCAGTAGGCACTAAGAGGAACATGGATCCCTCCCATCTGACATTGTATAAAATTTTATTAGGATCCGGATACCAAATTTTTTACCTTTTGTATTTCATTCTTTTAGATTTAAGTATGTAAAGCCAGACCCTGAAAAAGTCTGATTAGTGCTGATTTACACCAGCTAAGGATCTGGCCCAGGGGACACACCAGCATCCTGACATGTACAGCTCTCACTCTGCAAAGCAGTTCTCATCTGTTCCTGATTCCTGTAGTTATTAACTACCATTTTCAAAATGCACTGTAGCTGAAATGTAGTCCCAGTTATCCCAAAGTCAGTTCCGAAAATTGTGTTCACAAGTGAGGTTACTTAAGTTTCACTTAAAAGTGGTAGGTAAATCCCTCACTGAATTTGAAAATCCCATTTGGTGCTTATTTCCTAGTACTTCCCTGGGAATTGGGCATGGTTTTGCTTTTGAAAAATTCCATGGATACTTACATGCATCTTTATGCACTTAAAGTTCTAGCTGCGGGCAGTTTTGAAAGTGTCATCTCACGGCTAGCAACCTGGAGAGTTTATTTGTTTTCCTATGTGGTTTCAATGATTTCCAGCATGTTCCTATTCATGGGATTGAACTTTCGCTTCTGTTTACCATGAAGACTACCTTCTGGCGAATGCCAAGTGATTGATTCATTATTAGTTTTGCATTTCTTCCTGTGTGCTTTAAGGTGTGTCAGCTGCATGGGATAGAAAGGATTTTTGTACTTGGACATTAAAGGCATATATTGGCAAACAGGGTTTACATATGCAGTTCCCATTGCACTGAGCAAATTTTCACAACAGCAAAATCTGACCTTTAGAGCTGACAGCACTGTATTTAATGTGCTTGTAATTTATTTGAAGGCTTCACTGATTTTTATTTTAGCTTTTAAAGTCTGTTGCATTCCTATTACTAGGGCATTTTGCCAAAGGCAATCCAAAACACAGTTGAAAAGGAAAAGATGCAGTGGGTCAAACACCTCACCCTCTAGGAATTCAGTGCTCATAGAAAATCTGTATGAATGGAGATATCAGAAATATCCCTAGGCTGAGAGATTTGTGATTCTTATAAAGAATATCAGCCAGCTTGCACATGTCAAAGTGGTATTCAGACCCCTCTTTTCTAAAGGTCAAGTAAATAACTAGAAAAACAGAGCGAATTTTGCCTTATGAAGTATTGGGAGTGAAGAAACCCACAGGTCATGAAAGTCATCCAGCAGACCTGAGCTGGATTATTTGCATTAGTCACCCCTGATCGCAGAAGCTAGATTCCGTGATAATTTTAGGAGTGTATATGTATGTATGATAATTCCTGGTGTTTTCCTCAGCCTTGTAAACCGTTGTGCCCTTTTCTTTTTTTCTATCTGGGACATAATGAATTATAGTCACAATTGCATAAAGCTGTCTACTAATTTTTTTTTCCAATGGTGACTTTTTTTTTCCAAAAGGTTGCAGACTCCACTGCTGCTGAGTGTTTATTTAAAGTCAAAGAATGTAGTCACATATGTTCACAAATATAAACCTTAACTGGTCTGATATTGTACTGTGTACAACACTTTTTAAAATAACTGAAATCAGGCTAGCACGCATAGCTTCACAAGTTGAATCTAGAAAGAAAAAGGAGGAAAAAAACTGAGATTTTTTTAAAGAAAGAAAATAAGTGGATAACTTGTCTGAGGATTCTGCCCAGTCAGAACATGGGTAACTGATAAAATTGAAACAGTGTTGTAAACATTTCAAGAGACAATCATACTGACATAGGATCCCCTAAAACAGTGTAACTGAAACATATCTAGAGCCTGTGTTTCTGAACAGGGCAGGAATGGCTTTGTAAAATCCCACTTGGTTGGTGATTTTTGAAGAAAATGAGTCAGAGAGTCTTGATGGACTTCTTGTTAAGTAGCCTTTACTGCTGTGTGATAACTTCAGTACTCAGCTGAGTGCGCTTTGTATTTTCCTGCTGGAGAAGCGTGGCTTTCAAATTAGAGTGAATCATAGCAGTAAGTGATTTCTGAGGTCCGGTTACGACAGCTCCATTCCTAAGCCCTAGGAAAATGTGACAGTTCAGCTATGCAGCCATCTCACTGGGATTGTCGAGTAATCGGGCTGGTGTGGCTCCAGGGGCCTTGCAGAAGCTCCTGTTCTGTAAATATTTGCTATTGTGATTGCTGCTGCTTTTAGTTTAAATTATAGGTGCTGAGAGGAACTGTGCAGAAAGACACTGAGCAGAGAAGATGTGGAGGAAAATAAGGCACAACACATTTTAAGCAGTATGAAACATGGGAAGAAAATAGCCCATAATGATCTTCGCCTACTTTCAAAAAAGAAATTTGGCGTTCATTTATCAGAGCCTAACCTGGAGCCTAACAGTGGTTTACTCCATGTGCTGTGTAGCACTCAGTGGACATAAACCATGCAAACCCAGGATCTATGTCGTTCTTGTGAAAGCTTCTGAAATGTCTGGTTTCCCTTATGGTAATGCACAAGTGATCTGTGCATGCAGAACTTGCTTTACTTCAGAATATTTTTCTGTGAACTCTTCTTGTTTTACTATCAGAAGTGCATGATTTCATCTGTAAGTATAAGAAGTGAGGGCTACAGGAGAAAATAGGAGACTTAGTACAGGTCAGTAATTAATTTTCTATTTCTGGTTTTCCAAGGCTTATAAAAGATGTGTGTTCAGATATGCATGTAAGGATGTGAGTGTTGTTGCTTGTGTGTATATATAGCGTATCAATGAGCTTAGAATTATGCAGATAATTATCCATACACAACTGAGAATGCACTTCACTGGAACCATTCCCCCAGCAGTAATTTTGATGTACATTTCCTGCTAAGAATTTGTCTTATCATATCTGTATTTACTGAGATGGTTTAGTATGTGCTCTGAAGCTATGGGGCTGCATTTGCATTTTTTTTCCCTGACCAAGTATTATGTTGATAGACTTGTCTGACTGGCAGACTAACTCATTAATAAAAAGCTCTAAAGAGAAGTTAACACATCATGTCCTCTGGGTATTCATTTTCCTCTAATTGAAGGGTTGTGCTGTTGATAGTGAAATGACACATAAGCAAAGAGGATAATCAGTTAAAATTAGCTTGGAGAAGCTGGTAAGACTTAGGAATGCTGTGCTTGATTGATAATGTTATTTAATAATAAGCAGAGAGGACTCTGYTGTTGGACTGGAAGCTACGCAAAGATTGCTGGATGATGTGCACTGTCTTTCTTCTGTGAACTGTCTTTGAACAGACTAAACTAAGACCATTTCTTCTTCTACTGAAGACCTGAGAACAGGGTGTGTAACTAGGATAGAACTGTTAAAATACCAGAGAAGAATGTGGTCCTTCAGATGACCCTCAATACATACTGAAGGACTAAGGGTCTTTTAACATATTGAGGCCCAAAGTATTGAGTTCCAAGGAGAATAGCCTCTACCATAGCTGCTGCCGCAGATCTGTGCTGTAGGACTCTGTAAGATTCTTGTTTATTTTGTCCTTCTCCTTCTGATTTATATACTGTACTTTCCTCTTATGTGTTTATTTTAAGTTGTCTATCACACAGAATTCCTTGTGATTAAGTAAAATAGATTAAGGCTCCTTCAGAACCCTTGGCTGTCTCTCTGGCTGTTACAGAATTCATTGAAAAATTAGGCCCATCAAGCCTCACTCTTTCTTTTTCAAGCCCCTAGACTTTTCCTCTCCCTGGATGCTGTACTTTGGAGAAGTATTCTTTTGCTGTTTTTAAGGGATTTAAAGGAGGTTAAAAAAACCCAAACATATATAAAAAGCACTTTCCTCACTCTACTGTGAATGTTATCAGTCACTGAGAGTAGCAAGAAAAATACTTGTCCATTTAGGGAAGTGAAAAAAGGAAGGCATTTAGCAGGAATCCATTTGAGCTTATAAGAAAATAGAAGGAATTTCTGCTTTGAAACAGGAGTAATTGTGCTGACAGAGGGAGGCTGACTTATTATACCCAACTAGTTATCATGTGATTGCACTACTCCATAAAATCTCCTTCACAACTGTATGCAATATGATGCTTCAAAAGCAGTCCTTTAGTTTCTGCTTGCAATGTACTTAGTGCCACTGAAAAATACAAAAGATTTCATGTGAAATAGAGAGTAGCTATAAGTCAGCAGAAGACTAAACAAAGCTCACAGTGTGATCCAAAGTCCATTGAATTCAATAGAATGCTTTGTRTTAGACCCCAAAGTAAGTAACTTAAATTTATAGATGATTAATATATTAATTTCCATACTGACTTTCCAATGAAGTAGCAGATTTTTCCAAAAAAGCTGAAAATTGACTTCATTGTTTTTCCCAGAAGGGGGAAAAAGAACCTCAGGTTACATATTGTTTTCTATATCCRTAATGCTACATAGTCATTTGAAATTATTAAATGTTTTCCATAGGAAAATTGCCAGTCACATGTTTAGAAAGTAAGGCACTTACTTAAAGATAATTTAACTGCTGTCAAACTTCAAGAAGAAATCCACAAATGTTCTTTGTGAAACAGAATAAATAGTGGATGAAGAACACTTTAGAAGTGTAACATTCCTATTCCACATCATGAGCTATAGTTGGAAAAGACTGCTAAAACAAATCTATACAGATTTCTGTAAATGTAAACCAGCCGTCTCAGGACACATTTTTCAATTGCAGTTTGAAATCTAATCTTAGGCCCAGTTAAAAGCCTGATTTAGTAGTAGTGTTACCAAGGTTACACCATATGTGTGTACATAGTCACTAGATTCATAGTAATCTGTGCTATATAATATACCATGGATTACTGTGAATTTAGCAACTACAAGGAATCTAGCTTAAAATGGAAGTGCAGGCATTGTTTGATACTGTATTGGATATGTATATCTGTAAGCTTTGCAACAGTTCTTGCTGGAGGACACAGTCAATTGTTCAGTTGCTGTAAATCTAACAAGTTTCAAAAAAATCAGTGTATCTACATTTTTTTGCACAATCTGACCCTTTCTCCTACATGATACTGTATTTTCTTATCCTAATACCAATAGGAAAAGCATGTGAATAGATATATGAAGGGGAGTAGACTCATGACAAACTGCTGGATCACTTTCTGCAAAATTAGCTTCAGTTTCATTGGAAAAAGTTAGATCATTGTTTGCCAGAATCGGTACCTAGCAATAGATTCTGAAATTCATATTTGGGCACCCCTACAAAGGAAGGTCTTGAGAACTGAATTCTCCTACTCAGTGGGATTTCTGCATACTGGGCATACGAAGAAATAAGACTGCTTGAAAAGTTCTCCCTTGATCTGATTTACAAGTTTTTGCCAGGCCCACGAAAAAAATGAGTGCTTAGCTTTCAAGAAAACAAGAATTGGACCCTCTTAAGACTGTAACTCCATCAGTTCAGTTTAGTTCCTCCTAGGTCACATTAGAGGAGAACTGCTTAAGATTTCCACTTGCTCACACTCAAGGCTTGTAGATAAGAGGTGACTGAAATAAAGAATTTGCATAGGATTCAGTCCTTGGAAGCAGAGGTGGATTGTCCAGAAGACACATGCCCACTAAGAGTGATACCATTTATCAGCGGTCCTTGCCTGCACTGGTAGCCATTTGTAATTAGGAGCCATTTGTAAATTATAGGTAATTCGACAAGAAATACCAAGTGTCTTAAACTGATAGGAGTTGCAGCTTGTGAAGCTGAGTCTGATATCTGAAACAAGAGTGAGGAGGAAATTTGAGAAACACTGAGCAATGGATAGTTCTGCAATCAAAGAAAAAAGGTACTCCTGAGCCTCTCATCAAAGGGAGCTTTGTCCGTATAAGCAGCTCTGAATCCTTTAGAATAGGATTCTGCGCCCTTCCCTGTAGGGGAGGGATAGCAATATGGGGCCTTCCTTGAGTTAGATCTGTGTGACATGCAGGATGTGCATACTGTAAAGTTACCCACTCGTGAGTAGTTCTGCCAAAATTTTTGCAAATGTTATAATGTTCTCCCAGGTAGATAGTAAACCCATCACTAGAAGCTGGAGCATAGGGGAGAAGGGAGGGATCCTTTGTGACTGAAAGTTGCTATACCAGGAAATAGAAAAATATGCTGGTTGTGAAATAATGCAAGTTGTTTGGTTATGAGAAGAGATTTGCATAATCATTCTTGTAGTGTCATCTATTTCATCTATAATAAATTGCAATTAAGAAATATTCTCATTTTGAATTATATATATATTTTATATAAAATTCATTGGCTTCATGTCATAAGTACCTCTCCAGGCTTATCTGCATATCCCATTATAATTCATCGTTTTTTACTAAGATAGCCCCAAACTAATCAGTGCTTTACAAGCTAATCAGCTCATACTGTCACAAGTGGCATAATGCAAATAATTATCCTTTAATTCAACTTCTAAACAGGGAGGAGAAAAGATCAGATTGAATAAAAACAGGCTTAGCCTAAACTCATGAATTGATAATCATGATTAATGGAGGATCTCTGGGAGAAGATGCAGTTAATTCTCTTGCCTGTGACCCTTTCATCTGGCACAGGGGAAAAATGAGCACACTTATACTTCACAAACAAGAAGTGTCTAGACTATCTCTTGCCTGAATGTAAATCTTAAAAGAAGATGTATATGTTAAAATCTGAAATTCCTAAAAGCTCTACTGGACAGTGAAAAGACATCTAGAAGATGAGTGGGATAAATAAAGAGCCAAGAATAACAAGAGAAAAATCAGAGGAACGGGAAATAGATATTCACCCTTGAAGTGAAGAGTGGTGTTCAAAGCCAATGAGGCTATGAGGAACAAAAGTGCTTTGCAACACCCTAGAGGAACAATGGTTTGTTATCTCCACATTGAAGGTAAGTGAGGAGGCCTTTGCTTAAACTTGCTGAATGACTCTTATGCGTTTGAGGGCTGAACAGCCAGCCTGGTTAAGAGGTTTGGGATTTCATCTGCAGAGGTTTTGCTTTTGAATCACCTGTATACCAAACAACCTGAGTGTTGACTTGAGAGTCATACTGAAAAGCCTGTGGTCTAAGCAAATGGCAGTTCAGCTCCGGCAAGCCCTGTGTGCACAAGGTGCCCATTCATAGCAAGGGAGTTCTACATGCAGAAACTCAGGAGGACGGGATCCCTGAAAGCCATGGAGCTCAGATTTTCAAAATGGTGAGCCCAGAATAGAAGTCTAATTTTTATTTGCAAGCCTAAACATGTAGTCTTCTTAAAAGAAGATAAAAAGAAAAAAAAAAAACAGTCAACAACTAGTTATTCCTATTAGGAAGTGTGGTTCTAAGCTACTATTCCCACTCCCAGTTTCACTTGTATTTATCTTCCACTGTTTAGATGTATCTTCTCTTTATGCACCATGCTCTTAAATGTTCTCCTAGTCAAGTCTGTTCTCACTTCCTTTATTCAAAAAATTGTTTTCGGTCTTAGATCTTCTCACCATTAAATATCTATATCCTGTTTTTCTATGCATCTCATATACATTCAAATGAAAGGACAGGCAGTGTTTCTCTAGGAATGCATAATTATAGCAGTGGGCTAGGATTCACAGGTTCTGTTCTTCAGTGTGCTTACAATAAACAGAGACTATACTTCCTCTCTCTAGGATGCAGGTAATGTCTAATACTTATGCAAAGATCTGCAAGGAAAGGTGTGATATAGGCACAAAATAGTTTTGCTAGAGAAGCTAGTTTTTAATAGGTTTTTATTTTAGAAAAATGTTTCTGTAATTTGGCAGACAATTCAAAAAGACTGAAGGAGAAAATCTCTAAATACTTGCCAGTCAAGGCAGGTGAGAGAGAAACCATGGAAAGTAAAGTGAAATTGTAAATGCTCCACCACTGTGTCGTAAATGGACAATATAGTGGCTACTGTATGTCAGGAATCACAAACCAAATAAGCCTTGTTTCCCTGGCAAGTACATCAGTATCAAGGCAGAAGCTCCATTTTATTTAGCACAGGCATGAACTGCATCCATTAGGCTACTTAGAAGTCAGTCACTAATTCAGTTAGAACCTCTGCTGCATTAAAATTTGTGTTTGACAAATCCATGGTTTAAGAATTCACTTGCATATTTGCCTTTGCCATTCCTCAAAAATAATGAATGGCTCAGAAAGGGTAAATCGGGATAAGACACACACAGTCTGCTCAGCTCTGTAGTTTGACTGCCTTGGAAACTTAAAAATCCAATATCATGGAGAACTCCATGGCACTGGAAAAAATCCTGAGTATTACACAGGGCTCTGTCCACAGCAATAGGAAGGTGTTTTCATTTGCAGTCCAGCCCTGCTCCAGTCTGGCACATTGGATCTCAATTCTAAGTCTTATTGTTTTTAGACACGTACCTATTATTTAAATTAAAAAGCAGAGCTATAGATAGCTGATGAAGCTGCAATACAGACATTTTAAACCACTAGAAGGAAGTATGATTTTGTATAATATATAGTGTCTTGTGGCAGTAAGTTCCATCAATTTAAGTCCCAGAGATTAGCAGGATTTAAAAATCATTAAAATGTAGATGGCTAAATCAACTGTTACATAGGCTTTTCAAGATTAGGTTATATACTCCTGAACGCAGCAACTGGAGGATATCAGAAGAAATCTCACTTTTATCAGGTCTCCGGTGAAAGCAATTGCTTGGCTAAACAGACTAGAAAGGGGAGAACTTGATTTGTTCTTCAGGCGTTGGCAATGTGCAATGCAAATGTGAAACGTGCTCTCCAGCGCACTGCGGAATTGAACACCAGCCTCCATTTTCCGCATCCAGCAGGCAGCTGGAGGCCAGCACGGGGTGCCGGATGTCTGTGACCTACATTAGCAGCTTAAAGGCATTTGGTGAAATGAAATCTAAGATGTCGAATCTTTTCTCTTGTATTTCTTTGAGAGCATTATATACAGGATAATAGTGAAACAGATGGATTACTTCTCAGCCTCCTAACATTTAAAGGGTTTGTTAGTTTGGGATACCTTTTTTCCCTYTTTTTCTTGAAAACTTACACTATAGCTTGCTCTGTCCCCCTTTTTGTTGCCAAATAGTTATCTGTTAAAACTATGAAATACTGTATTTCTTCCCTCTCAGCAGTAAATAAAATATCCCTGATGGCTCAGGACCATGTCATTTTAAAATGGTATTCCTTCAACTGGGTCATTGTGACAAATTGTACTGCTTGCATTTCAGGGACCTGTGCTTAGCTGCTGAGGTATCTTATTAGTTTTTCTGTATTTGTGGATTCTTTTAATTTCCTTCTGCATGGGTGATATGTTCATTGCTTTTACAGAGAATGTGTAGAACTAAATACATCATTGGAGAATAGATTTGTTTTGTTCATTTATATCTTATGGTTTTGTAATAGGTGAAGTGCTCCTAAAACTGCTCAGTTTTGGATGTTGAAGGCTGCTTGAACAAGGTGAACAAAAACCAGGCAGGTTCTGTTCTGCCTGTAGTAGCGGTTGCAAATCTGGGTAGTTGCAGTAAATGCAAACACTACAATTTGATTGTTTATTGCTAGGTAAGCTCTGTTGAAGCAAAATACTAAATATAGTGTTTGGTCTTCTAAGTCACCAAGCTCTTTGGCACTGTTCTTACATATGACTCACTGAAAGTTAGGCAAAGCATGTTTTAATCCTTTTATGTGGGCAACTATCTGGGGTTACCATCTTCTGAGACCATGGGGCATCAACATGTAATTCTGTTGCTGTTTATGAACAGAGATTTCTACCATAGACACACACCATTCTGTGCTCAGGAAGTGGTAGGGACTCTCAATATCCCAAATCACACTGCCTTTTTTTAGTTTATCTTAGCTTATCTTAGTTTACAGCTTCTGATTTCCCATTTCCTCTGGTATCAATGTCTTGAGGCACAGGCATTGAATTCCTCAGGTCATAAGTATTTCTCATTGTTGCTGTGACTATTTGGCCCTATTCACTTGTCATGTTATTATTTCTATACTGTTTTCCATTAGCACATTGAGGCCTGTTTTCTTCTTATGTTGCCAGCAAAATCTCTTTTTCTCAACCTGTCTTTCTTTATGTGGTATATGTGGAAAATCTTCACAGGTTCTTCAAAACAATTAATTTAAGGGCCCATAGAAAAAGTTTCTAGTCCTCTTAGTTTTATTCAGTCTCCAGATAACTTTTAAGTCTCTTATATTTTGATTGCCTGTCCTACCAATATCTCCAAACAAGATCTCCTCTGAGACACAGATCCGCCCCTGTCTTGACACAAAACGGACTTACAGGGATAGAGAACATGCTGACTCTATGCCAGTTGTATATATTACATATATATATGTATATTATATACATTATTATGATATTCTCTGGCAATGCTATGTCCCCATTTCAGTTTATGATCAGACAAGGTGTGTTTGTTTTTTAGTCAAACTGACATGTGTAAGGTCTAGCTTGGGACTTTGTTTCATTGCATATTTTCATATCCTTTACATATTTCTTGGGGCATCTGTAAGCAACTTACTTTTGCCTTAACTGTCATATTTCCCCATGACTGGAATCCATTTAATTCCTTCAGTTTCTAAAAATCTTTATCAAAATTGACAGCCCACATTCATGGTCATCTTTGCACAGCAGTTCTTCCAGGTTACTGGTCTGAGCAGCGAGATGAGGTACTAATTTCACTCTCTAGCTCCCCATACCAAGGAGTCTTTGTAACCCTTATTTGCCTGTGGGAACAGGCCCCACCTTACACTGACCTACCCGTACTTATTGGTCTGCCAAATTCCCCTTGCCCAGCTTCAGATGTTTCTCATGGCCCTCAAATTAGGTGGCTGATTCTTAGTTCTCAGGTCAACCACAAACTCCTCTATACCTTTTCTGTCTTTCTTTTCATATCCTTAGTTTATGACCATTTATTATGTTCCATTTTTACATGGCATGGAATTAGAGTAATAAAATTTGCACCTTTCACCTGCATTAACTGAAAGATATTACAAATGCTCAGTGGATTTGTGAAAAGGCTATCTTTTGATCTGTTTTCCTTGGCATTCGTGGCTCAGGACTTCTGAGCTACTCCCCAGACTTCTCTCTGAGGAGAAAATGTTTAAGTTTGTTCCAAATCTCATCACCTTTGTGAGAAAATGAAACATTCCAGTAACTTCAAAATGTCTAAAATTCAAAACTGCTATTGATATTATGCATGATTTTTGTATAGTGACGTAAATGCAGAAGGCGCATTATAGAATAGACTTCAATAAAATTCCTACCCCAAATCTAATTTGAAAAAATACTGCAGGACAAGACAAACATTGCTGTGGAGGGAGCATAAATCTTTTGGCAGTGATGAGACTGTTGACTGGCAAGTTAATATAAATATATTAAACTGTAACATATTCTTTTTGAATTGATTTTATTTTGTGATACCATTTGTACACGTACTTTTTGGAGTATTCATAAATAAAGCTGGTCACAGGTTTTTGAGAGAATCCTATAAAGAACCTGAATGATGAAGCCTGTGGAAGCTGGGATAATAACAAAAGCTAAGAAAATACAGCTTTTGAGATAAAGTGAAGGAAAGGAGCCTTTTAGTCTAGAAAAGAAAAAGCTAAGTGGAGAAAAAAGTAAAAATACAAAAAATGTTCTAAGGAGAACGGTGATCGATTGTTCTTGCCCACTGGACATGGGGAAATTAGTGTTATTTACAGCAAGGAAAAAGTGAAGTTTGATATTAGGACAGATTTTCTAACTATACAGGCTTTGAAACGCTGGAGTGTCCAAAGAGGCTGGGGAACCTCCCTCACCTATGTTGGACAAACATCTGCCGGGATGGATTAGATGGGTTCTGGGAGTCCAGTCTGCCTCCCATCTCTCTGTTATCATTCTCCTCTCATATTAATGTGACTTTTAATGCTACATTATAGGCAAGATTATTCCAATTAGTTTTTGCTCTCACTGAACGCTGATTTTTGATATTACTGCTGTTAGAATAGTAACAAGAATTTAAAACTTTTGTTTTTCTAATTTTTCTTTTTTAAAATTTTTGTTTGCTTAGCTTAGGAGTGCTCATTATTTTGTTTTAGTTCAGTTAAGTTTTTCCTGAAATGAATGTTACTGTTCAGTCTCACAATTTGATTTTGACTTTTGCAATATATTATGTTTTTCTTCATGTTCCAGCTCCTTGACAGATCAGGTGAAGGCGTTGCCTCTGATTTTTTTAAAGTAATATTTTAATCCATCATGATGGTGCTGTGGATCACAGTGGAGACTCAAAAAGCAAAATTAAAGGAAAAAAATTATTTTTAAAAGATACTATTGTTTGAAGGCAATCTCATGGTTTCGGTTAGGTGTACCTCATGATTTTTGAGGTAGACAGTGCTGAATCAGTGGATCTGCAATAAACCGTACTAAATTATTTTGATATATTTTCCCAGTGTTTCAGACAGGAGAGCTGAGTGACACTTGCATGATTTCTTATTGCAGTTCTTACGCAGCAAACAGGAAATGTCTTTAGTTTGTGCAAATGGCTAATCTGGCAGCTTTTGTTACAGCAAAATAAAAGATTATCAGGACAAGGATTTTGTAAATGGAAAGAACTTTATACTGATGTGGGTTGCTTTTGTTGAAAACTCTGGGTAATAGTGAGCTTGCTGGAAGCATCTCTATGTTTGATTTACATCATTTGGTTTTTAAAGTTGTGTTGTTTGTTTCTGGCATACTGCCTCTTTAAGGAGCTTTTTCCACAGATAAATAGCAGAACTGGATTAGAACCATCTCTGCCACATCAAGGCTGTATTTTAGGGTCAGGAGAGAAATGGTAAAATAATACATTGTATATGTGTATTGCAAACTGTTATGAAATACTTTCTGCTCTGCATATGAGGAAAAAACAAACCTACTATATTAGGTTCTTTCCTCGAATTTGGATACATAACAATCAATTAATTCTGTGTGTGTACAGATTTTAGGTTAACATAGAAAAGTGGCTTTTTCCCCATCATGAATCTCACACTCTGGACAATATTTTTCTGATTCATTTTACTGATGGTTTTAAAAACATGTGTTTCCTTGCTTGCCATGGGAAGCTCTGAACCTCAAACTTGTTTGCATCCATTAAACCTGCATTCCGGGAAACAAAGCAGGGGATACTTATTCAACCTCTTGTCAATTTAGGATATTCAGGATTTGGAGATAAAATTCTCCCTTATTAAAGTTGCCTTCAAAGGGGTTAGATTCTGTCTAAGGAGCTGGGTTATTTCCTTTTCTAGGATTGGGCAGAGAGTAAGTTTTCTTTATATGTTTTATTTACCTTAGGCTGAAATATTACAGTCCCTGCATAAAACCCTGTTAAAGTTCATCTGACCTTTGCACAAGTAGAATGAATAAAATCTCCAGAGTTTGGCACAGCATTTCTCCAGAATACACCCTTGAGCAAAGATGGCTTTTGTAAACCCTGAGAACCTAAGACAGTTCGAGCTTGCTGTCTTTCAAACTCCAGTGACCCACTGTCCCAAAAGGCTCTCTCAAGCTTTAATGCTTCAGTCCTGCAAGATTCTTAGGAGTCTGGCTTTGACCCAGGCAACTATTTGTACTTTGGGAGTTGTCACCTGTATAAAGTGACACACGCAAGTGCTGTTTAGCACATCCCATGTTCAAACCCTGAAACCATGCCAAAAAAAAAGGTGCCCAAGCTGCAAATTTCTGGAAACTGGGAAGGTGTAGTGGGTAAGTAGCACTGTGTGCTTGCTCTCTTGTCACACTCTTTCTTAAGCATCAGTTACTGACCATGACTCTCAGGGATCTACAGAAGTAGATGGACTTTCAGTCTGACCCTGTACAGCTGTTGTTAAGAAGTTTGGGTGCTCTTTTCTTTCTGAAATGGTCACTGCCTCAGCTGACTGGAGGTGAATCTCTTCATCTTTAAATTCTAGAAGTCAGTATGTAGCATGCTTTGCTTTACCAACCAAATAACTTCTGATAACCAGGAGGCTGACGAACGTGCCTTCAGTCCTGGTGTGGCAAGCTGCTAGGTTACCAGGGCACAGGGGGTGAATCCTGATGGCACTAATGCCAGTGGTCCCGTGAATTTACCTATATAATTTTCACAGGACCAAGTAGTTTAGACAGGTTTCAAAATTTTATTGCCGTGCTTATTTCTTAACTCATTTATTCCAAATAACAATTTAGAAAACAAATACTTTAATAAAAACAAACTGTATATAAGATGTGAAATATTATTACTCTTATTAGCACAAAATCTCTCACTGCTCTGAAGCAACTTGCTTGTATATTTAACGGCGGTACCATACGTCTGATGTGATGTGAAAAGATCTCAATGATGTCTTAAATAAAAATCTTGCTGTCTTACACACAGTTAACATCCTTAGGTTATGTGTTCTTCCAGAGCTCCTTTCTGCAGTGATCATTCTAGTTATTGTTAAATCCGAACAGTCAAGAACTAGCAATAAATACAATTATAATGAAAGCTCTTTTTAAGAACCCTCATAGAAACTTCTTAGTTCATTCAACTATCAGATGAGCAGGCTGGCTGGCAATAAATCACACTTTTTAAGTTAAAGTTGAGTATCTTTTATTTGGAATGATATTTAATCAGGTAAGACTAGAAGATGTCAGAGAACATTAAATTTAATTGATACTTCAAAGGATTAATAATGGGTGATATCTGGAGGTCCTTACTGGGTTTTTAATTTGGTGCTTTACTCTAATGGAAGTTTGCCTGAATAAACATTAAATAACAACAAATTCTGAACCTCAAAATGTGACCCAGTAATACTTAGCACTTATGTTGTGCTTTAAACTTTCAGAACTCTTCTGTGGGTCAAATCTTGAGCACAAAAGGGTTATTCAAGTGAGCACAGTTTGGTCAATTAACCTGTTAAACCTTTGCATATAAGGCAGTCAGAGGCCCACTGTGGTTTTGGAGAGAGAGTGCTCAGATCTAGCAATTTACAGTATGTTGAGAATCCCATAAAGGTTGTATCTAAGTATGGGACTTGTCAGATCCCTGCTCCTGATGGAGTAATAAATCACATGGTACTTTTTCAATTGGAAAATATATTAACATGTCTCCTGCTCCAGCTGGAGAGAATAAAATCATAATGGTTTATGATAAATTGCCTAGGTTTCTTGTACCCTTACCATTTGTAAGATATTTTCCCCCTCAAGTTGAAACCGCAGTGACACATAGGAGGGTTCTTTACAATGCACCATCTCTGCAGAGGAGAATGGAGGAATATTAAAGGACTAATTAAAAGCACAAGTCACCAAAGTTGATTAGAATGCAAACTAAGCCTAATTTCATGCAGGAACCGTTAAAGGCAGTCAAGGTTGTAGTAGTAAGACAAAAAGGTTGAAGAGCTGCTATATTTAGATGAAAACAAATGCACTGAAGCCAAGAATCCCACTGAGTGGAGGTAAAGGATAGAAGTGACAAAGGGAATAGGGGGTAGAGAAGCAATGGAGAATTGCTCACATTGCTTGGTGTGGACCTGGATTAATGTTGACTGAGAAAAGAACTGAGTCCTTCTGCTTATACCAGGTGAAGAGACATGTAGAGCCCTACACACCTGTTGTTCAAATTGTGAGCAGCAGGCCTAAATATTTCTCCTTCAAAAACCAGTTTGACATTTTGGATTTGTTTTTAATATCACTTTTGATATCATTCCTGTGTTATTGTTATTAGAACTACCATGCTTTTCCCTTAGTCCAAAGCTTTCTACACACTGACAGCAGCTTTGCAGATTCATTTCCTAGCTCATCCCTGCAGCCAGCTGTGTCATCACAATTTCTCAGCCGTTGCACTCACTGTGATTATTGGTTTGATAGATTGCAATCAGGGTTTTGATCTCAGAGCAGCTTTGCAATAGCGATGCTGAGCATGACAAATGATATCTGCCTAAACCCACACTCTGGCAAATTGTCAGCATTGCATCTTACTTGACCAGTGTGCAGCTTTCTATCTTCAATAAGGCGATTGTAGCCAATTGTTGGTATCCCTGGAACAAATACAAGGACTGCATTTTACTGTAACTTGAATTTCCACCCTAGATTTTGATTTTAGTCTAAATCTGGTGTTTTCTCCCTTTATAGAGCTGCTTTTGAAGAAATATATACAGCACTGTGTTTTCTTCAACATCTTTTCTTGTTTTGGGTCTTGCTCTTGAAAATGCAGCTGATTCCTTTACATAAGTTAGTTAAAATTAACAACTGCTTGCTAGCTGTTTCATGTCAGTTCAATATTTCTGGGACTTAAGGCTTGATACTGTACATCGTCAAGGTTGCAATCCATAATTTAGAGCCACTGCTTGCAGAAACACAAATACACAGCAGGCTTTGGTGAGGTGTCCTCTTCATCATTCATTGATGGACAGTACATACAAAGCATGCAGCACCCCTGCTGGCCTTTTATTTCTCATGGGGAGGATAAAACATTGGGAATTCTGGCACAGATTTAAGTGCTATCAAATATACAAAAAGTCCTGGAGATCTCATGCT
This sequence comes from Apteryx rowi, assembly GCF_003343035.1. Taxonomy (NCBI): domain Eukaryota; kingdom Metazoa; phylum Chordata; class Aves; order Apterygiformes; family Apterygidae; genus Apteryx; species Apteryx rowi. The sequence goes on from NW_020449886.1 coordinate 757,681, forward strand.
CCCTAAGGGTGAACCTTTTAAATAATGAAGCAAGATCTGTACAGTAGAAAATAACAATAAAGTCCTCCTGAAGTTCTCTGTGGACATTACCCGTCATTTTGAGAGCTCCATTAGACATTCCTCCTCTCCTTTTTTTTTTTTTTTTTAATAACAGAATAATTGTCTGGATTTGATTGGCAAAGCTGCAGTCTAGGGCCAGACTTCCTCAGGTGTCCCAGGTAAAGAATTCATTCAAATTTACTCTCTGGTTAGAAAGTTATTTGCACTTCTGCTTGATGTTTATAGCCTAATTTCATGAAGTGTATGAGACAGAAGAGGGGAGAGTGCTTTGAAACCCAGCTTGGCAGCTATGGCATTGTATTCCTTTGTTTACAGTGGTATATTCCTTTCTGTGGCTCTTGAAGATCTTGTTGACAAGGAGAGTTCACAAAGATGGTACTTTTTTTTTTCCTGGAGTTAATTCAGATTCTTCAGTTGTGGAGCTGTACTGTTGGGACCATGGTTTGGAAGGATCAAGGTAAAATTACTGACCTGTGCCTGCAAAACARTGTCAGCTGTTACTGTAATGCTTACTACTACTGCAGTTATTAAGTGCTGGATACAGCATGATACCTGTGGGARTGGTGGAGGTCTGCACATAAATCTTCCTCTGTTTTTTTCAACACTGAGTATCCAGTTTAGAGTTCAAGTGGAGTCATTTTTGCAACCATAAACAATGATACGTACTGAAAAGTAGCATATTTTAGCTTAAGAAAGCTGTACCACTTCAAAGGTTATTGTTAAAGCTGGGAATAAAATTATATAAGTTTTGCAGCCGGTAGCTTCCCTCTATCTCCTTCTTGCTCTCTCTCTCTCTCTCTTTCTGCCTCTGTTGGGGAATTAACTCTTACTTTGCTATAGACAAAACATGGCTTATTTAGCATTTATGACATAGTGTTGAGAACTGCTAAATACTTTGTTATTAAGTGTGGTCAACTCATCAGGCTAAACTCAGATGACATGACAAGTTTTACAAGAGGGATCAGGTCATTTAGGTAGCTGTATTCTCCAAGACCTGCATGAGCAAACTCTGCTTATCCACTGCTGAGTGGATAAGACTATCTAGATCTTTCATGATGCTCTCTCTCTCTCTCTCTCTCGCGCGCTCTCTCTCTCTCTCTCTCTCTCTCTCTCTCTCACACACACACACACGCATCACGGTACCACCAAGCATAGTGATACCATTAAAATTTTGGGGGCAGAAAGCAGTTTGTAAGGAGGATTATGGTTGGAGACAGGAGTTCCTTTTCCTTCCCCTCCCAATAACTCCCTTTTCCCCACATGCTTTGATTTTTTCTGTGGGGCAGAGACTTGCTCTAGAGACTCCATCTAATGGGTGAGGTGGCACTGGGAGAGTCCTCGGGCAGGGGTGCGAGATCTCTGTGCCTCAGGGAGAAGCCTTCCTTCACCGTGTGCTTTCCTGCACTCACAGACTCCTTCTGGCCCCAAGTGAAATGTCTCTGTTTTGTTCTAGCAGACAAAAGAGCACCACCAGCAGAGAGGTGGGACAGAGAGAAAAAGAAGGGCTTGTTTCCAGCCTTCCCATTCTCCATACTTGATAAAACAGGCAGTGCAGGTTGGCCATGTGCTAGGAGGGGAAGCAGTGGAGGCATGGAGGGAGAGGAGATGGAGGCAGMTGTACAGTGAGGCCAGGCCATCCAGAACAGGCCCAGTCTGGCTGTCATTATAATTCTGGCCTGTTGAGGTAACTGTGCAGGTTAGCCAGCTTCCTACAAAAGATATATTTTAAAATGTATACTGAGTTTATTTTTTCCCTAAATTCTGAACTTACCTTGGAAGGATTCTCCCATCCTATGGACTGAACCAAGCAGGTCTTCACTCAGCTGTGACCTGAGAGTTGTATCAAGTTCCCAGGTCTAGACTGTACCTTCCATTAGACTTACAGCCACGTGGTGCCCCTTGTTGGGGGCTATGACAGCATGTAAAGCTGGTGGTCAGAGCAGGCATCGTGTTTGTGGGACCTCCCCTCCCCACTAGTGCTGCTGACTGCTTCAGCCAATGCTAGTTCAGTTCCTCAGGCCATATCAGGAGCAACTGGGATCATATTATACCAAGTCCTCCGCACTGCATGACCAATGGTTTGGCACTTCCTAGAGCTGAGAACCTGCTGTCCAGGACAGTAAGAATGGATGTCGTCTTGTTCCCCTGCTTTGTCCCCTTCCTCTGTCTTCCCTTCTTTCCCTCCCAGTTGTTTTCCAGCCTGTTTGTGCCAGAATCCCATTTCACTGAGTCTTGCATTCCTTCTCTGCCTCCTCATAATTATATCTGCTCAGGACTAGCCAGAGAACTTATAGCAGTAGTTTTACTCATACAGCTTCAGATTCTGAACTTGAAACCCAACCAGCAGTTCTGTTGATGGAGTAACAAGGCAGAACAAAATGGTCTTTTTCCTCGCTGTCGTGGTAATGCCATTGAGGCGCTGATAAGTAACAACATGCATCTGTGTGACTTAACTCCTCACATATCCTTCAGGGAGAAGGGCTCTAGAGTGTAATAATGGTATCTTTCTCCTAAAACTTTGAAGCTAGCCTAAGGATTTTATTGATGAGGAATTATATTCTTAAATAATAACGTGTCACAAATAGGACATGTTCATTATGTTCTGGAAGATTTGGGGGGCACAACTATAGAACTATTGTCTGAATTCTGTTATGTGCAGTAGGACACTAGTATGAAGGATGATCTAAAGGTTATATTATTCTTTGTATAATATATATGTATCTATCTTATATATAGGAAATATATATATWTTTTWTATATATATACATGTATATAGATAGATAGATGGAGGGATGCCCCTTTTTCAGTTTGTCTTCAGTTCCTTTAATGTCTACTCTGTCTTCTCTTAGTACATTAGCTGTCTTTTCTGGTCTTTGAAAGTAGCCAGCTGTGTTTGTGCATTAAATCTAGTAACTGCACATAGACAAATGTTGTTCTTGTTTTAGACAGAGTGCTTTTTTAAGCTGATTTATCTTTAGGGTAACTTTCAACAGCTTCTATGAGGGGTGGAGGTAGGGCCTTGCTGGCTACACTCAGTCCTTGGTTCTCGCATAACCTTTCTGTGCAACCTTGGGTGAGGCACTTCCTGAGCTGGGGCTCCCTCCCTGTGAAATAGGGATGCTGCTTTCCTAGTGTACAGAGGCTTGGGAACGCTTTCCTTTTGCTTTTGAGGAATTTGGATTCCACTATGCTAAGCTTTCAGAGGCAGAAACCAAATCTGTGCTCAACATCATTCTGGATTAAACCTTAAGTGAACTCAGTCATTTCTGAATCACATCACTGGTCTCTTTTCTGTAAGAATCACTGTACTCCTAAAGCACATTATTTGTCAACAATACCTCTTTACCCCTTGACTTTTTGATTTTTTTAGTTTCTTCTGGCATTATTTGTATTATCTAATTTTTACCACTTTAATTCTCTGCCTGTCATGTAACAATATTGAAACTGTAATCCTTGCATTTGTCATTTTTTCTAACTTGATTATAAGTTTCTGCCTGTTGGCCAACCCTTTTTTGAAATACCATATCAGACATATCACTGTATCAACAACTGTAACCTCAAGTGCCAAACTCCTGACTCCAATAGTCAGATCATTATTCGAATGTGCCACTTACAAATGCCCTGATAAGTTTCGTCTTGAATTCCCGATTTTCAAATGAAACTCCAAAACACTGAATACCTTTGCTCTTCTCTTTTTCCTTCTGGTCAGGATTATCTTGCACTGGTGACTTTTTTTTCATGTGAAGGAGACTAGATTAGAGTCTTTATGCAAAACAAGCAGTTGAATACAGTCCCTACTTTGAATCTTTCCCTTGTATATACATTCATCTCCTACTAATGTCAGTGTCAGTTAAACTCTCATACATGTCCAAGATGGTAATGGGACACTTCACTATCAGATTCAGTGTTTAAGGAAAATTGTGATGATTTGGGTGATTAGTAAATGATATGGTACTTTTTACTTCAAGACTTTAGTTTGAATTTAGTCTGGCTTACTAGTAGCAGAAAGTAAATTTTCATCTATAAACTGCTTGCCCAGCCCCTGTGGAAAAAACTTCAAATTCCTGTAAATGACATGTTTGATAGCAGAAAAGAGGACAGGGCAAAAGCTGAAGTACCATTTTGTACACCTCCTAGAACAGAACCCTTATGCAGAAATTGGAATTGCCACACACATTGTGGTGTGTGGGGTGGGGAAAAGGACTGTGAATAGTTTCTGCTATAGATCAGCGTGCATCACAAAGTTTGGAACCAGATCTGTATCTTTTAGATTTCATGTTTTTTCACTTGTGTCTGACCTTAGCTCCCACAAGAGATTAATCAGGCACCAGCACTGAATCCACTTTATTCAAGTAAAATGGGACAACATTTAATAAGTAAGTAAATTAATTAATTAAAAAGTCATGGTGCACAAATTAAAGATTCTCCCAAAGCTGCAGCATTTATGTATCAAATCATCAAAGCTGGGATAGTTTGCTCACTGGACTATGACACAGTACTGAGTTTGCATATTTTGAAGCTGTAATGATGGGAAAGAGAAGGGCTTTTTCATTGAATTTTGTTCAGTCAATGTGTTTGCTGGACCATCAACACTCAGAGTTGACTGCACATCTTGTAAAGCCAAAAGGAGAAAAGTGACATCTGTGTCAAAACAGCCAAGTCTCACAGCACCTCGCAAATTCGTGCCTGGAAAGACTGGGCTGTTATAAAACAGAGACTGCTATGTTCAAAAGCTCTCATCTAGCTTATGAACACTCAGGTCTTCTGCTCCCAGTATTGAGTCCAGACAGATTAGCAATCAGCTAGGGCTACCAGCTGATGGGCATGCCCTGTCTTTTGTTGCTGGAGTTTGGGGATAGAACGGAGCCCTGTCAGAACCCGCAGCAGTACGCTTCTGGAGTACAGCCCGGGGAAGAATGCCTCTGGGTGGCTGGGGTTGGTTTTCCCTACGGTCAAATGCTGCAGGCAAGTAACACAAGTAACACTGTGACTGTTAAGGCCTCCCTGCGTGTGGGGGTTATTCAGTCTAGCTTCAGGCACCTAACTCTGATGCTAACAGGGTCCAAGGCTCCTGTAAAGTCAGTGGGACCCCAAAGCTTCCCTGACAACCTGGGGAACCGACGTTGCTAACATACACATCTGAACTGGATGCCTAGAATTAAAGGATGAGATTATTCTCTTTAGCCCAGGGCCCAGTCCAAGCGTGGGTCAAAAACCTACCACTGCTACCAACTGAAGGATGTACTCCTTCAGCTGTTCTTTAGTGCTGACCACATATTAGCACCCTAAATGGATGGTGGAAGTCACCAAAAAACAAGCATTTAAATTAACACAGAGCCAATATCCTGGGACTGCAAGTCATTGTCAGAAACTCATCCAGCCAGCCACAGCTTTTTGGGGTGTTGGCTAGTGTTACTGATAGCTGTCTTTGTATTTTTCCACTCCTGTTTGGATGCCCCTCCAGGAGCAGGAAGACTGTGGTGTCAAACAATCCCATGTATAGCTATGGAACGTTTTTTCTTCCCATGTCCTTCCAGCTATTGATGAATTAAGAGCTTGTGCCAAAAAAGAAGAAAAAAAAAAAACCACCCAGCAAGGGAGGACCAAAGATATGAAGCCTAGTCTGTTTACACACTATACTACAGCCCAGAATCTACTGCTGTACGGAATGCCCATCTCTGGTGTCCTGGGAACCGCAGTGAGGAACAGGATAAGGTTGCTTGCCCCGTACATTGCTCAAGCAAGAATAGGTGCCAAAGTCAGAGTCAGAATCCCAGGACCTGATATATCATGGTGTATTGTTAGTTGTGTTTGTTTTGGGGGGGGGGGGGGTTGGTAATTTTTCTTCTAGGTTTTTGTCTCTCTATTTAATTATCCTTTTCATGTCTGATTTCCCGACTTAATCTGAACGTGCATAAATCTCTAACATAGATTTATCATCTCTATAGAAAGTGCTTTCAGAGGGGTTGTGCAGCTTCCCAGAAAAGGGACACTGGTGGAAAATGAGGCTTTCAGATTCAACAATAAGCCTACTATTATGCTGATTTTTGTCAAGCCTTCCCTCACTTCTTTCCCATTTGCTGCAGGAGTGAGCTCAAGGCTTTTGTTTGTTTGTTTTTGAACTTCAGTTGTTCTAAGTGTTTACCTCCCTGCTCAAGTCCACTCATTCTGAAATGTTAGACACCACCAGATCCTGCTGCATTACTTCTGGAATGAGAAAATGCTGGTGTTAGGCTCTTTTTTTCAACTGCATATTTCCAGGAAGATTTTAACTGGACTGTTTCCCAATCTTTTTAAATATTTTTCTTTCTTATAAATTGTACTTTGACTGTCACAGTCATTTGAGGACATTGTATTTTCAACCAAATGTGAGATATCGGAGCAGCACTTGAAATTATGTGTGATATAAATAATCTCATTGCAAAACAGATTTTTTGTTTATATAGTATATTGTCTGCATGCTCATAACCATTTAATCAAATTCAGGCCTTGTCTGAGCTAACATAATGGCCATTAACTTATGTATGTGTTGTGAATTATCCTTTCTGAATTTGACCCATAGATTTGATAGCCAAAAAAGCTGACTTCCTTGATCTTTTGCTTGGGATCTCACATGCAAATGCATAGGCTTTTCTGTTTATGAAAATGACCTGAAAGTTGAATACAAGTTTCAGCTGATAACATGTGGAAAAACAGCCTCTCTAGGTTTTTGGTCCGTTGTGACTGACTGTTAGAACTTTTTTATAGTTATCATGAATCTCCTTTTTCTTCTTTGCAAGTTGTTATTCCATATAGTGCTCTTTATGACGCCACATTAAGTCCCTCGAAAGGACCGTCTCTCTCTTCTTTGCTTGGCAGCTTTCTCCTAAGCTGAGCATGTAAACATCTCTCTCCTGAAGACACGTCCCTGTTAATCACTTCTGGAGCCTCTCTTTGAACTTCTTTCCGTTAATGTTGCAGACACATATTTTAACTGCAGTTAACAAAAGCCAGGATAAAATGTTATTATCATCCTTCCTCCTAACTTAAAAGAGACACTTTACATTCATATCCCAGATTAACAACTGCCTTACAACATGAGCCATGTAATTTGCTCTTTTCCATATCTTCACCCTCAGATCCCTTGCCAGACCACTGTGAGTGAACCAGTTTATTCCCAAATTTCTGTGTTGAATCAGTTCCCCCCTCAGATGTTAACACATTGATTTTCATTCTGTTGATCTATGCCCCATTTTTAAGCCCTGTAAGTTCTTACCTAGGTGTAGGCATAAGCCTTCCCTTTATCATAGCATCTAGCCACTTCACTGAAGGGTTTTGCTGACCACTCCAGATAGGTTTTCATTGACCTTGATTTTTACTACTTTACATGATAAGCAAGAGTTTGAATTAACATCTTCAGAGATGATTCATTGGCAGGTCGGCACAGTAACCAGGATAAATACCATTTTGCTTTGTGTTAGATGCAGGGCAATCTTTAGTGGTTGAAGTGAACTAATTTGGAGCCTATTTCATGTGTAAGTTTTGTCTCTGTCCTTTCAAATGCCCCCTGTTGTTAGCCACCACCCAAGGAGCAGTTCTTTAAATGATTGGCTGTCTACAGCTATACAATGTTAATGGTAGTGTCAAACCCCAGATTTGTTTTTGTTAGTGATTGCCGGGCTCTTACTTTAGATGCTTTATGGGAAACAATTGTGTTCTCAACAGCTCCAATTTCCATTCCTTCCTTGAAAAAGAGAATGTGTTTATTTTTCCCCTATGTAGGCTATTTTAGGAAAAATGTGTAGAGGGAGCAGCTTTTGGCCAGATTTCTAGCAGCTGCATTCAGTGATTACCATGCTGAAAAATATTATCTGAATAACAGTTTTTTTCCAGAGGAAGATTATGCAATTTACATGGTTTTACAGTCAAATACATACCCCATGGGTGTGTAGGTGTTTGTGTGCGTGTGGCAAGCTGTGGGACAAATCATGAGAAGCCCCAAACCCACACAGTACCCATGGTCAATAGTGGGAGAATCAGATGAGGCTTAGTGGCTACTGCATCGGGCGGGACTCCGAAGTCCTGTGTCTTGTTTCTGTAGCTGAGAAGTTCTCTGCACCATTTCTTTCTGTGCTGCTGTCTCTTATCTGTAAGCCAGCAAAAATGATAGTGACCTGCTTTGTGTAGTACTATGAGGCTGATTGTTGAGGAGCACTCTAAGAGGAGACATGGTGTAACTGATGTAGCAAACTTTGGCTTCTCCAAGTCTTGCAGGAGCAACACTTGTCTGAAGAAGCAAGGAGGGAGAACAAATAGACAGGGATAGATTTTGTCACCTCTCCTTGCATTCAGTTGACTCCTATTCCATCCCCAGCCCTTACAAAAGCAGTAATACTCTTCGTTGCACAAGATATGAATCCATATCAGGGTGGTGTGTTCCTCCCCCTCAGAAACAATGAATTTACAAAAGTTGTGTTGTGACATCCCTCTGGATTACTGCAGCTTGATATCTGATATTAGCATATCACACTTGTCACTTTTCAAGGTCCTTTTCATGACAGGTCACCAGCTGTTGGAGACCAGATCCCTCGTGGACACAGATTGACAGTGCTGCACTGGAGAGTGGAAATACTATGCTTTGCACAGTCCTGCAGTTTTTTCTCAATATTTACTGTTTCTTTTTTAAAGATGTATTTTGTCTCCAGGTTTCTTTTTCTGTTTCTAGTGCTTCATTTGTAGGAAGAAGTGGGTTCATGACAAAGTGCTTTGTTTTTTCTGGTTCTTTAATCCTTATGATGTACAGCCTTGTATTGCACTTGATGGAGAGTGGGGTTGCCACTTCTTGGGGCTCCAAGGAAGTGCAGTGTCTGGAAGCTCCCTGGTAAAAATAGGAACAGCACGCTTCGTTGCACTGACCCTTCTCCAGTGCTCCACTGAGACTCTGCTGGCCAGTGAGGCAAAGTCGCACTGTGCTCATGCTGCTCCCCAGAGAAGCTACTGCGGGCTGAGGCAGAGCTTGTAGTTTAAGGGCTGCTACCACAATTGGGGCTCTGCATAGCCTCTATAACTGGAAGTGGTATCCATCTCCTCTGCATTCCAACCCCAGGAGTAAGGCACAATCCTATCCTAAAAAATTAACTTCCTATTTTTATTTAATTTTGTTTTATTTTTTTTAGAACATCTGTCTTTTACGACAAGAGTTGCATGATCATTTGGACTATCCATTTGAAGACTTCATAAGTTCAGAGATACTCTTTTACTATGCCACCGTTACTATAGGCTTAGTTGGTGTGGTTACATGATGTGTTTGTGGCAGACTCCTGCAACCCTTCCTGTCACCTCTCCCTCCCTCCTTGTTCTCATCTCTGCACACTTTGCTATACCTTCAATCTTAGTGTTTGTGAGCCTCAGTGTCAACTGGATCTCAGTTAAAACAACCTCTAAAAAAAAGGTGGATTTTTAGCCCAGATCATTTCAGGAGTCTGGTCTGCAAGGAAGTATCACACCTAAGTAGAGTAACAGATTACAGTGCCRAGATAGGAACAGGGAGTTTGCAGGAGAACAGGAAGTCATGAAGGTACCTATACTGCCAAAATCACTCTATTGTATAGTTACATCTGGAGTATCTCATACTCTTTGTCATATACACTGATATTTGAAAATTCCATTCCTATTTTGCAGATGGGAAACTGAGGCACAGGATATTAAATGAGTTGTCTATGGTCACATCAGGAATATGATGGTGAACTGGACTGAGGTAGACTGAACTGGTGAACTGAGGATTTAATGCAAAATCCTAAGTCAGTGCTCTGATCAGGAGGCCATCTCACTTCTAATAGAGCCCAGGTTCCAGCTGAGTTGTTTAATTGTTACTGATTATTACTTTACCTTTATCTGTGACTAAACTCTACGGAGGATCCAAACACCCCAAAACATGTGTTGACCATAAGTTTCATACTGCTATTTGGCATAAACAGAAGATGAGAACTAAACTCTGGGCAGCTGACATCCTCTTTTTGAAAATGTAGGTTCAGCATACAGCCAAATATACAGCAAGTCAATACAGATTTTCACATTTGCTGCAGAAATTAAAAAGCTGATGGAGTAGTGCTAAAACTCATAAAAACTCCTTCAATGTTGATATAGAGTCTGTGGCACCTAGTCTGGAGATCAGCCTGTAGATGTTGTCTTTTTCTTTTATTCTGTGAAAAAAAATGTTGGCAGATGTTGCATCAGTCTCTGTATGAAGGGCCCCTGTTTCCTGAAGATTCGTTTGAGGCACTCATTCACAATCTTCACTGCAGAATATTCATGATTCCTTCTATATTCCCACTCTGTCTTCTGCTTTCATTTGCTGTGGATGGCAATTTCCTTGTGCCACCCTTTGTATGCACCTGCAGGCTTCCCAATGCTTTTTTTCCCCTCTGCTCTTTTTAAAACTGAGCCTAGTATTTAATGTTTGCCTCACTTGTGTTTAGTACTCACTCTCAAAAGTGTACAAGTATACCATTTCTCACCAACATGACTGGATTACAAAAAAAAAAAAAGAAAAAAGAAATAATTTCAATGTGCTCAGGCTACAAAACCCTCATTTTTAAACTCATATACTTCCAGGTAAGCTGTAAAACATTTTTCTTAGGGAAAATACATCAACAGTAGACCACTTAATTTTATGTACATTTTCTAAATAAATTTACAGTTCATCTTAAATAATTAACTTGAAGTCACTCCTTTTTAAAAAGTTGAAAGAAAGGATACGGAATGAAGTTGCAGCTCAGATTTTACATCCCACTACACTGTCGCAGAAAGACCTAAACTGTTTCTGGCTGTTTTTATTTTTAGGCTGTTCTTCATATACCGTCATTGAAATTAATGAGAAAATAAAAGGAGTGACCTTTGGCTGAGCACATACAGTTTATGCATGAGCTAAACAGCAGGATCCTTTTTCATTCTTCTTTTTTCCCACATTCTCTTTCTCCTCGCTCTCCCACATCCAAATATAATTTGTAAAGCCTTTAGAGCCTTTCATTCTGTGTGTTTCCACTGCGTTCCTTTAGATGAGTCTCAGGTTCATGATTCTCGTCTATTCTCTTTTGCTGAAAGGTCAACAGCATCCTTGTTTTATGAATATAGTGCACTGTTCACTTGAACTTCAGAATTATTTCCAAAATTCCCAGACAAAATTGATACAGCTCAGGATGCAGATAAATGCCAGCAATACTAAAAAGAGTACTCTTGGAACACAAATACAAGCTTGGACATTCAAAGTTATGTTTGTTAAAATAAACCAACATTTGCTGAAGATCAGAATAGCTTTGAAGACATGATTCCAAAAGAAATGTTAATTCTGAACCTGGGGCCTCACCATAATGTTGAATATTTAATTCATGCCCAGCTTTCTGAAGTAGGTGGACTAATCCATTCAACAGATACTCATTCCACAAAGTGACTGCAACTGAATAGAGTAGAAACTGCCAGATGAGGTTTACTGGGGCACCGCTAGAGACCCAGAGAGAATCGTGTGCTAACCCAGGGAGGTGGTATCTGTCAGGCCACCTACCTGCCGTGAGGGAACATGCTGCCAGCTCTGCCTGCTTGGGGAGGAGATAGGTCAGATATATATTTATTATAAATCTCACCTTGAATTATTTTCCTTGGTTGGAATCCTTGGTTGAAAATAATGACTGAGCGCTGCCTCCAAACTGTATTTGAAGCAGTTTTCTTGCTGAGGGTTAGAAAGTAAAGCAGAGGTGTGTTATGATCAAGAGAATCTTTTCTGTATCATTAGGAAAAGAGATGTATGTAAAGACTTGCAGAGGAAGGACTGGTGTTCCTTCAAGATGGTGTTTCTTATGTTCTGCATGATCTAGCATCAAAATCATGCAACCTAAAATGGAAATTAATCCACAAGCTTCACCATGTATGCCTTTAGTGCTATGATTTTCCACATTGCTCACATTGCTCTTAAAAACGGGAACTGATACGTGYTTGGGTTAAGGGAACTGCTGCTGATGGTGTAAGACACCAATACTGATAGTAAATCCAGATTAGAGTTATTTATGGAAACTTTGCTCTGATTTTCTTTACTTCTGAGCATGCAGTTGTATCTGCACATTCTAGTGTTTAAATTTAAATGGACATTTATTGCTCCTTTACAGGACAAAGGTCTTAACAACAGCTCAGACTATTAATTTTCTTTGGAGGTTTTAGATATTTTAAAACACTGATTACTGGAAAACTTGCAGTAAATTTTTATATTCTAGGAGTCTGCTGAGAGTATTCAGATAGGAAGATTCATATGCCATCAGTGATTTATGTTGCTTGTTTCATTTTGCTTAGTGAAAAGTTCTTGAACAGATCTTTACACTATGACTGCAGTGTTGTTACTGCACATTCCAGGAATTTATTTGTAGATGGCAAGAAAGGCATACATAAATTACGAAACCATTGTAAAATTAAACCACCTAAACCCACGGGGTTGCTTTCTCTCTAACATAATTCCTTCTCCTCGCCGAGGGCACCTAAGAAAAGCCCGACGCGTGCTGGGCTGTTAACGCCGGTACTGCTGCACCGGGGTGGGCTTGCGGGAGCCCGCCAGCTCCGCTCCCCAGTTTCCCGGCAGAGCCGTCCAGCTCCCGGGGGCGCAGAAATCCCTCGCTCTTAACTCGCGGCCGTTAACGGCCCGCTGACAGGCGGCCCCGCCGGCGACAGGCTTCCTCCTCCTCCGCTCGAAGGCGGCCGGGCGCGCGGCGGACGCTGCG